>NW_026117907.1:0-30456 GCF_001640805.2 Lates calcarifer
TCTCATAACATTTAGAGCACAGATGCAAAGTTTGGTCTTTCTAAGAATCCAAATGAGAGAGTCATGGCCAATCAGAAAACCAACTGGGAAAGCTTTCTTGAAAATTCCCACATATGCTAAATTGGGAATTACATTGTCCGGTCACTCTCGATGTTGTTTTTGGGTGAATGTATAATTTATCCAGGTTCTAGTGAGATATGCCATTTAAAATGAATAAAATAAATTAGGCTATAGGGCTTTGCCTCTACATCAACACTGTTACTATAACAACTGAGCTGCTACTGACATTATCAAAAGCTGGTTTTCTCATAGACTGCTGATCTGAGCAGTTATTTTTAGCTGCTGATGCATTTGGCTCATGTAGTCTAACATGTTTTTTAAATATAACATATGTGCAGCAGGAAGCCACATGTAATTATCAGTGACTGTTTCTCATCTGCCACACTTCACAGTGACAATTTGTGGTACATGAAAACAGGTAGAAATAGCACTTTCCTCATCGCCTCAGACTGTTACCGTAACAACCAGTTCATCAGAAAAATGTAGATGTTGGTTGAGGCTACTCTTCGAATATAATTTGGTCTAAATAAACTTTTACTTGTTTTCAGCAAAGTCAAATACAGACCATGTGTTGCTCCGTTTCCAATAACATGTTGACAGGAGAGGGCTCTGTTTGTGGTTCCTGATAAAAGAAACAGAGTGAGAGCTCCCCGCTACACATATATGGTCACATGATAACTATCTGGAAGAGAAAGAGAGAGAGAGAGAAAGCTATGTGGAGAGAAAAGTCATAACATATTTGTTGTCATTGTTTTGTACTGTGAAGAGGTGCAGGATGGTAGGGCTCCAGGCCCTGTGCTGACCTCAGCAGTTTCTCAGCTGTTGTTACAGGAAATAGACCTGCATGCAACACACTTACAGCACACTGCTGTTTGTATAAATTGGATCATTTGAATGTGACGAGACCAAGTCCGCTGTGAAAAGGCCTGTGCTTACAAATGAAAGACACAGATATCACCTTAAATTTGATCATTTTATTATCAGTACACAACATGTAGTGTCTAGTGTTTCTTAAGGGTTTCTGAAGCTATCCATAGAAGCATACTGTTCATGTTGCATCAGTTGACAGCCACAGCAAGATGAAAAAAGAAAAGACCCATACTGCTGGTTCTTTGAGATGGTACTTAGGCACAGTAGTGCTTTGAGTGAAATGCTATCGTCAGCATGCTAACATGGTCACAGTGACAGTGCTAATATGATGATCTAACCACAAGATCCATATACAAGCTGTTTAGGTGATTTCAATAATACGACAGTCTTCATCAGGAAGTGAAGTTACCCATTTGTCGTGGTGGTGTGGATGTTCAAATGTTCATTTCCTGGGGAAGCCCCACTGTAGGTGAGAGGGCAGAGGTAGGAAGGAGTGAGTCTCTTAAAGTGGATTTGAGCTGCACAGGGAGCCGGTGTAGTGCCACAGAGAACAGGAGTAGTGTGGGGAAAATTTAGGGAGGTTTGAAACATCTAATGGGCAATCTTCCACTAGCTGCCAGAGGTCTGATTGACGATGCGGAGGCTCCAGTGAGAGGGGAGTTGCAAAGTCTAAGTGGGGGATGACAAGTGCTTGAATGATTGTTTGCCCCCCTGGTGAGGAAGGGATGGAATTTCCTGATGCTGAACAGCAAGATGCTGCGGCGGGGTAATCACATACTGTACAAGTGCACATTCCTTCTAAATAACTTTGTAAGTAGTTTATTCTTTGTTCTTTTTTGTCCTTTTCAGGAGTTGTTACATCCTGTGTCATAGTATATTATTATTCTGTATATTCTGTTCAGTGTGGTGGTGTGTGATAAGCCTTCAAACTCATGGAACTTAATAAAATTTGACTTCTTTTAGTGATACTTGAAGTATCATGTGCTCACCGGTGCACCCCCCCGTGTCATTTTAATGCCGGCCTGTTTTCAGTCTGCACACATAAATCACCCTCTTTATGCAAATACCGCAAATGTTTGCATGAACTTTCATCATGTGAAATGAGTGCCGTCACCACTGACCTTTGACTTCATTACTGTTGGTTGCTTAGAGAGTTTAGAATCTAGTAATCAAAGTGTATTCTCCTATTCTCCAGGGTTCAGAGCCGAGAACGACAACAGTTTCTCTCTTTTATTATTGAATGTACAGTACAGTCTGTGTGTGAGAGAGGAGATTCACCAAGTGGGGATTAATCCAGTCCAATTTTTTTTCATGGAGCATCTTTAGCCTCATTTGAGTTCTTACCCCACACACCATCTGCATAGGTTTGTAAACTGAAAAGGCGCCCACAGGGCCCAGATGGCTCCCAGAGTTAGTAGTCAAAGAAGTTAGTAGTCAGAACAGTCACAGTCATCTAGACTATATGTATTTCCATGTAATGAAGGGAAATGCAGTTGTTATAGTTAGGGTTATAGTGTACTATTTGCTTCAGTAGTCCAAGTAATCTCTAAAAAGCACCAAGTCACAGGATGCAAAAGATTTTACAGCTGAAAAATATAGTGCTCTCCTGTGGACAAACTTCCTTAATGACCTAATTTCTTCCTAAACTGCATCAATAAATACCAAGTGTGCATTATGTACATCGATGTAGAAATCTAATGTGTATGTGAGAGACAGCAGAGTAAACTGCTTTCAAAAGGGAAACTTTTTAGGAACAAAAATGTGCCAGAGTTGTGGAAATGCAGTGATGGTGAGGAAGAACAGTTATAATCTGTTCTGACAAAAGTGCTGCACTTGTGCTGTCAAATGTTGTGCATGCTGCAGTGTAGAACTGGATTCAAAGACTGTGATGGCAGTGATGGAATAACACAAAAAAAGGCCAGGAAAAGTTCAGCTCACTATTTCATGGCAAGGATCAGTAGCCAATCAGCAGAGACCTTGGGAAGTTATTACCCAAGCTTGGGACACAACCCCCATACAATTGCAAAGTTGGGGTTTTTGTCTGGATTAAACAAACAGTATGCCATGTGTTAATCAGTGAGCTTTAGAGGTGTTGGCAGGTGGGTTTTGCAACTGGCTAGCTGTTTCCCCCTGTTCCCAGAATCAGTGCTAAGCTATAGATTTAATGGACAGACATGGGGGGTGGTATCAGTCTGCTCATTCTTTCTGCTTTTTTTCCCCCTTTGCCTTAAGATATAGTGAATGAAGAGTCCTAAAATGCTTTGTAAGCTCTGAGCATTATATACAATATACATGTAAGGCATTCACCCTTGACACGTTTAATGCATTCAGTGTTATAGATGGATGCATTTAGCTTGTGCTGTTAGTTTGGTGGTTTCCTGGTTACTGGCCTTCAATTTGCATGATAGGTCCAACAACTTAGATACATAAATACAGATACAGTGACAGTGCAGCCAAGTGTAATAGAGCTTGCTATGATGATGTTTTACTATGATGTATGAGGTAATGCCTCCGGCAATGGAGCGAAGTTTTGTGCGTGTGCACATATTAACCATGTTGTTTCGAATGTTTAGGAAATGATGTCATTACAGTGCATTATCATCATAATGGCAGACACACCGTAGCACACAAGTCGTGCTGCAGGGTTGCTGGTGTTTTGTACAGACCTCACTAACAGCTCTGAGCTGCTGTAAGAAACAGTGATCAGAGCAGATGCTGCACTTGCTGTCCTTTATGTCCAGTAAAAAGGATCTGCTTTTGCACTTTTTTTATCAAACCACTTTGCCAGTTCATGATTTTTTTGAACTCAAAAACAGGCCCAGCTAAATAATGTAGCTCCAGTTAATGAGCTAATTTAGTAAGATGTGGTATACGTCCTTGTTTTCTGAGCTTATCCCCTGTAATAAGCTGTAGGCCTGTAATAAAATGTACATAGTTTATGCATTAGGAATTTAGTCCATGCAGTGTTTCACTACTAAGTTCTGGCAAAAAGTCTAGAAAATTTCTAAGTCTAGTTTTAGCAAAAATTATGTTGAGCCTGCTTTAAACATCACTGTGGGCTAACGGTGGCATTGTCTCATTGGTCCAGAACACATCCCTGGCAGATGGAAGCCCCATGCCCAACTCTCCCAGCTCCATGGTCAACCAGTACAGACTGGAGGAGGATGAGGAGGAGGAGCAGCAGCAGGATGCCGACACCAAAGACATCTTCATCACCGTCGACAACCCAGAGAGCCACGTCACTGCCATCGAGACCTTCATAATGTACAGGGTCCTCACTAAGGTGAGGAGGCTGTTTGTTTGCATGTCTGTACCCATGCAGAATGGTAAAATGATCGTATTCAGCGAGCATCTCACAGTACCAAGCCAGTGCTAACTGTCTAAAAACTCTCCAAGTGACATTTGATCTTACTTTTATGACTAAAAGTAAAAGCAACGTTTCATCAACTTTCTTACTTGAGGGAATGACTCCTGTCTCTGCTGATGTTTAGGACAGCTACACAGGTGTCCTAACCTGTTTGAAGCAGCAGGAGCTCCGCATGCTTTGGGAAAAATGAGAATGAGCTTATTAAAAGTTACAGTTAAGGCAACAATAAATGAAAGTCTTACAGCACCTCTCATAATAATAGTACCAAATGCTGGTGAGGTTAGTTAAAGTACTCCTAAATCAAAGCAGACTGTGGCAGTGCTTCCTCTTCTGCTGTTCCTTTGTAATCACATGGCCTGACAGTGCTGTCAGCAGCCGCAGAATGAAGCGGTCTGCAGCACAAGTTTGTTATCACTGAACTAGGACCAGCAAACATGTCTCATTTCTTTGACTGTGTGAAATCTTAATAATGACACGAGTCTCCCAGGTAAAGCGTGAGGCTTTGACATGTAGCGCTCAGGCTGCTTTGAGAGATGTTAAAGCTGCGTGGCAGAGTGACACTAATTCACATCTTCTTTCTCCAGACCACGCGGAGTGAGTTCGACTCCAGCGAGTACGAGGTACGCCGGCGCTACCAGGATTTCCTGTGGCTCCGAAGCAGACTAGAGGAAAACCACCCGACGCTCATTGTCCATGTGTGTATCAGCACGCCGCACCGTCTGCTTAACGCATCTGTGGGCTGCCTCAGGGTCTGATCAGACCATACCAGAGTCACACATACTGAACATTACTGTCAGCTATTTTCCAAAGCCCTCAGTGGATTTTTAGATTTTTTTTTCCTACCATCCAAGATTCCTTTGGTTTTTTAATTCATTTTCATACAGCATGGAAATCACTGTGTAGAAACCTGAACCTTACATATGTCATTAATTTCAGATTTTTATTTTTTTACATTATGCAGATCAATTGTTCATCAGCAGAATTCTAACCACTTGCTGTAATAGCAAAGGTCTGAGGTTACACCAGTGAAGTGAAACCCAAATGTGTACAGTACTGCAGAAAAAGTGATAGTTTCTATCCCTTTAATGTCACCCAGAAGAGTAACATTAGATGTTTTTTTTTTTTTTTTTTTTTCAGCATTTTGGGAGGCTTGGAATTGCTGTCCACACATATTTCATTGCATCCTTCTAAGTGCTTGAGTTTGTGGGGAGGAAATAAAGGTGCAGGTTTTAGCACAGAAATGAGATTATCCTATACAAAGCACTCTTATGTAAATAGAAATGTAAACAGAAATAGAAATATGAATGGGTGTAAGAAAATTCAACCATCAGGACAGAAAGACAATAACAACAACAATCCATTTATGCACTTTTTATATTTCTAATTTTACATGCATGAATATAGATTAGGTCCAGTGGTTTATTGTCACATTTAGAAGTGATATCTCCAGTGAAATGTGGTGTGTGGTGTCCCCTTAAAGCCGTGTAAAACAACTAGTATGAAAAATAAGGATTAGAAAATACAAATACAAAGGGATTTTAAAAAATCCACACAAATGACAGTTTGACTGAATTCATAGTAACTGGAGGAATAGAAGGTGAAGAGTGCCACTTTTTTACTAAATTCTCAGTGGCACACGATCAAAGTTTTACTTCCCTGAGTGCAGGGGAACAAAAAAAATAAAATGTGCGGGCCACATGGAAATGCATCACCTTCATGACACACACTGGCCTTGTTTGACTCTCCGATTAAGTGCCAAGTTTGGGTCTCTCCTCAGCCGCTGCCGGAGAAGTTTGTGATGAAAGGCATGGTGGAACGCTTCAATGATGACTTCATTGAGACCAGGAGGAAAGCTCTGCACCGCTTCCTCAACAAGATCTCAGAGCATCCCATCCTGTCCTACAGCCAGCACTTCAAAGTTTTCCTCACTGCACAGGTCTCTCTCTCTCTCACACACACACACACACACACACACAGAATCTTGTCTCCATGACTATATTACATTTACTTACATTAACTGCCTAACCCTTACCCCAACCTCAAAACATGTCTTCACCTTAAAATTTAATGATTTATGTTATGGGGACTCGCTTTTGTCCCCATAAAGAAGACAAGTCAACACAACATTCTGCCATGTGCGGAACTTCCTCTACAGAGTACGCCTTTATCAGCCACTGTAGCCACAATTTACACCCAGTAAACCACAAAAAATAGGAAATAACTTAAACTACAAACTGGGTTCTTACATTTCTATTTGAGAACAGATTAAACAAGTGAGATACAATGTGTCGATCACTAAGCTTTAAAAGTGTTGGTAGGTTTATTGTTGAACTTTAGAAACAGCCAGGCTAGCTGTTTCCCCCTGGTTCCAGTCTTTATGCTAAACTAGGCTAACCATGTCCTAATTTCTCTGCACTTAACATGGGGTTAATATCATCATGCCTCTCTCTCAGAGAGAAAGGTGATGGTTCAGCGCCGGTACAAAGGTCTCATTAAACTCCTCGCGATTTGACTCCTCCCGCAGGAGCTGACCTCTCACAAGAAACAAGGTCCGGGCTTCCTGAGCAGGATGGGAGAGACGGTGAGGGCGGTGGCCAACTCTGTACGAGGCCTGAGAAACCGACCGGAGGAGTTCACTCTGATGCAGGAGTATGTGGAGGACTTCAGCAACAAGATCTGCTCTGTGGACAAAGTCACCCAAAGGATCATCAAGGAGCAGAGAGGTATTAATTTAATTTAATTTTAATTTAATTGCAAGTCAGCACTGTTAATTTTTACTGTACATCACGAGTCCTACAATGTGTTAGGAGTCCAATACTAGTACATATATATAACATTTAACAGTTGTGATTAGACAAAAGACAATCAGCATTATTATTAACATTCAACAAAACTCAGCTGGTGTGTTTCACCAGGACTGTGTGGGTGTGGTTTAATCGGATTTGATTGACGGTGGCCAAATAACCCACCAACTGTCACCAGATTTCGATTCAAATATTGCTAAATTCTCATTGGTGGAGTCCCATCCCCTAATAACCAGTGAGAGGAGTCCAAAGAAAAAAAGAACTACAGATGTCTCTGATGTGAAAGAACCAAAACTGCTCTAACTCTGGCAGGGGATAGTGTGTTATGCCATCACTCACAGTAACAAGATAAAAAATGTTTTCAAGGTTTCTCACAAAAACACAACACAGATCACACATTACTTCAGCTTTAGCTTCCCTCCATTGGTTCCTGTCACTTCTAGAATTTATTATTTATTTTATTTTGACTTAACAAAGCATTACATGTTTAAGTCCTTCTTAACTTTAAGGATAAAGAAAAAGGTTACTTTCAAGGAAATCTGTTTATTGTAACCAGTCATTCCATTGACATAAATTCAGCACAGAGCAGCAGTTACATCCAACTGGATTGTGTTTAAATGTGTCCTCCGTGCTTGCAGAGTATCTGGATGAGCTGAAACAGTATGGTCCCACGTACACCCAGTGGCGGGGTCAGAGGAAGATCTGGCGGAACCGCTGAAGGGCGTGGCTCGCTGCGTGGAGGGGTGCAGTAAGGAAACAGAAGAGCAGATCCAGCATCTGTCCGAGGTCCTGGTCCCCGCCCTGCACGAGTACGTCCTCTGTGCTGAGACACTGAAGGTGAGCCCACAGCACGCTGCTCACATCTAAAATCCAACTCTTAATGGGAGATTAACAGCCCCATGCCTTTGTCAAGGCGGGTGACAAAGGCATGGGGAACTGAGTGGGAACTGACTGTAGGAACAAGACCTCTGATATTTAACAAAGTTGGGCACACACAGCTTCAGATAGTGAACTATGTTCATTTTCACCTGTTCTACATCCATCTGCTGACATGTACAGGCTCATTTACATACAGTCACTACCCCAGCATGCCAATGAATGTTCAACCACATCTCTCTGAAAGTCCTAGTAGCCCTAATCTAGGTTTGCTTGTTGTGGACAAAGGTAGCAGACAAGAAGTGGCGCGCATTGTCAGTGCATTAAAGTACAATGTAATGTCCAGCTACAGTTTCAAGTACGAGTTGTAGCTAAGAACATGAGATCACCACAGTAATAAATGAAAATCCATTAAGGCTTTTTTATTTATTTATTTATTTATTTTTTAATTTTTTTTTTTATTTGACACTTCCACAACCGGCTTGACTGGATAAATAAACATACAGTGTATATACATTCATTTTCCTTGAGGGTCAAATAAAGATTTGCAGAACACAAAACATTTGGCACAACGTAGATTGCATATGTTTTAACAGTTAAAGTATATCACCAAGTAACAGTAACAGTTCATTTTGAATGCAGATTGATTACAATTGCATGTTATTGTTAACCAGATTCGCTGCATCTCTTACATTAACCCACATGTACTCAGTGGTGCAGCAACTAGAAAAACAAGACAAAATGGAGGCATTCATGGAATTTACTCTGAAGGAAATTATTATCTTTATATTCTGGAAATTAAAAAAAAAACAAACAGCCCTGGACTTCACTGTTTAATCAAAAGCATACCTTGCACCCTCTACTTGTTTATAGTATTATTCACATAGTAGGTCAACAGTGACTGTCACATGTTGTGTCATGTTTAGTTCACAGCAGAGTTGTCAATTTCCTTACTAGTCCAGCGAGACTGAGAGTCAACAGCTATGCTAATGTCAGCCTGCTATCATTTCCCACAGTAACAATGTGAATATGTTGATGTTTGTCTTTTGCAGTTTTTACTGTGATCACCCGTGTTGAACATTTGATAATTAGCACTAAACAAGAAGTGCAGCTGAGGCTGTTGGGAATGTCATTAGTTTTGGAGGTTTTTGGATATTAAACCAATGAATCAAAACTGTAAATGTTATTGTGATGACGCCAGAGTGATTACAGTGGCATCCAGAGGGGAATTGGTGCCAAGCCACCCTGTAGATGTAGATATATTTCACTGGATAAGTGAAATTCAGGGCCAGATCAGCAAAATCATTTTGTGCCAATCAATACAATAGTTGTTGAGAAATCTCAGTTTGGAAAAAAGTATCGGACCAACGGACTGATTAACATTCCAAGAGCTGTGCCGCTACATCAGCTCGAAAATGTGAGATAAACACAGTTTGTGACACTCATGCAGGTTTATTTGAGAAAGGTGCTCTGATGTCGTTACACTTTCCAGGACAACAGTACTTTACAACACTGATGAGCGTGTTGTTGTTTCATCATGTGGAAAAACGTGTTGTCACGAAGAAAGCCACATATTTGTTTTGTTTTTTTTAAATCTGTTATTGGTGTATTTTTCATATGTGTCAAATGGATGTAAGTTGCAGGTTATGTTGTCTTTTTGTTTTTCATTATGTCACTGTCTGCATGCTTTGACTGATGTATCTTCTGCTGAGCACTTAGCCTGTGAGCTGCGTTTGGGTCCAAACATATAGCCACATACTGATTGATCTCCTGGAAATTTCCCATAAATTGTGTCGAGAACCCTGAACAACACTTACAGGCAGTTCAGTTAAAGTGTCCTTGAATCAGTTCCTCTCCAGCACCACATGAGGAGATGTTAGGATGCTCTCAGCATTTGTTTGTGGAAGTAATAACAACATGTATGGACTCAAAGTCACCGAGATAGATTGTGCTAGGAAATAGGCTCTTTAGACATTTAGTGATTCCTGGAGAAAAAATGTGATTATGCCAATTTTATTAAAAGTAACACTTTACTGATCTGTCCTAGGCTGTGATGAGACGTAGAGACAACATCCAGGCCGAGTTTGAAGCCAAGAACGAGGCCCTGGCATCCAGAAAACCAGAAAACCAAGAAGCAGTAAGTATGATTTTACATCCTCACACGCTGACAGAAAATCAGGCGCACACACTCCCCTCCTCCCTCCCTGCATCCCTCTGAGCCAGTCGATGCGTTTGTGTGTCCTCCAGTCGTCTTCCCAGAGATTAGGTGTAATAAAGTGAAGCATGGAGTGGGGCCTCTCCCGCAGGGCCACCCTCAGCTCATATTAGGGAGGAAAAAAGGGCTTCCTGGGAGGATTATCTAAATATCCAGGCTAGTCGACTGGAAGTCAGTCCTCAGCTCAGTGGGAGTAAGAGCTGTCAATATTATTTTACACTGCAAGCCCAGCAGCTAATCGCAGTGTAATGAAAATTCCCATGTCCTTTTTAGACGACGACTCGCTTCAAAATGTCAAGAGGCAAAAGAATGAAGACGGGAAGTTAGGCAAGAGAAGGACAGAGCTATTTTAAACACTTTACTTTAGGTGTTTGCATCTTTGTGAATGTTGCGTGTGTGAGTGTATATGTAGATGTGCAGGTGTGTGTCCCCCTCACCCAGCTGATATCAAAATCCATCTGTGAAATTTTAATTAAGAAGCAGGACCAAGATATTCCCCCACAGACTTGCATTGTATTCTTGCTTTAATTAGTGTGTGTGTGTGTGTGTGTGTGTGTGTGTGTGAATGGACCTGCTTTAGTTCAGTCCTCCAGCTTCTAAGGCATATCTGTCTGCTTCTGCCTTTAACAGATCTGTGCTAATGAGAAGGGAAAAGTCAAATGGATGCCTTTGTTACTGTTTCCAACGGGGCTTTTTGTCAAAGAAATGATGTGGCCACATGCTGCGCTGAATGACAGCCCCGGAAACACACCTTCTTTCTTATAGAAGCTGTCTTTCAGTTATTCATTTCTTAGTTAGTATGTGGGGGGAAAATGTTGATTTGTAAGAAGCTGTTGCTGCTGTGTTACAAGGGTCAAAACTTTCCAAGAGAATTAACAAGAGTATATCGGAATTAATGGGAAATAAATAAAATTTGCAAAATCACAGGTTGGCCTACAACAGGGAACTTAAATGTAGTTGAAAAAAAAAACATCTTGCAGCATAATCTAAAACAACCAGATTTAATGTAAATTCAGTTGAATTTCTCCCCTGCACTTTGCATTCCTCCATCACATACACAGATCATTTCTAAAATCCTGCTCACTACAGCCACACTACTGCATCTGAGCTGACGGACTACATCCAGCCAAGTAAAGTCTGACGATATTACTGAGGTAAATATATTTGATATGTGGTATCAAAGTTTAACCAGGAAAAAAAAAACTAAATGTGTTTATACAGTAGCTACCTAACCGGTAAATCAGAGATGCTAATGTTACCTAACACGGTGGGAAATGTTGGATCTCTCTTTGTAAATATTATAAAGAGTACGGTCTAAACCTGCTCTATATGCACAGTGCCTTGAGATAACTTCTGTTGTGATTTGGTGATATATAAATATAAATTGACTTGACTTGAATTCAAGCATCAATTCTAAAATATTTTAGTTATAAGTTTCCAATTTGAAATATTCCCCAAATTCCCCAGATTAACTTCCCATGGAAAGTTTTGCAGCCCTATGTATTACTGGATAAAAAATGTTTTTTTTTTTATGGGCTTGGGATGGAAGAGTTGTTGTTACAACTTAGTAGAACAGGCCATACAGTGCATTCATAAAGCATTCAGTCTGCTTCACTTTTCTCACATTTTGTTATGTTGCAACCTTATGCTGCTTTTGAAAATCTGTTAAAAAGGGAAAAACCATTCAGACACTTTACTCAGCACTTACTTGGCAGAAATGACAGCCATGATTCTTCTTTGGTATGACGTGACAAGCTCTGCACACCTGGATTTGGATTCTGACATTTCTCTCTGCAGATCCTCTTGAGCTCTGTCAGGTTAGATGGGAACCATCAGTGGACACTGTGGCTTCAAGCCACTCCTGTGTTGTCTTGGCCGTGTGCTTAGGGTCATTGCCCAGTCTGAGTTGCACTTTGTTCTGTTCAGTTTTCCTTTAACACTGACTAGTCTCCCAGTCTCTGCTGCTGGAAAACACCTCCGCAGGGTAATGCTGCCACCAATGGATTGATATTGGACAGATGATGAGCAGTTTCCTCCAGACGTGACTCTTAGAATTGAGGCCAAACAGTTTAATCTTGGTCTCATCAGGCCAATCATTTCATTTCATGGCAAGGCATCTTGAGACTAAAACAAAGTAAACACATAACAATTTATTAAGCCCATTAAGGCTGCCATGGGAATTAACTCTTCTGATTTTAATGGCCTTATGGTCTTCACGGGTCCATGTGGATCCTAGTGCCCAAAACCTAATGTGAAACACGTCACATGAGTTAGGCAGGGTTCTAAATCAGTCTGATTGGAGCAGGTTGGGTCTTGTTCGTGCTGGTGTCTGAGAGACAATATGTCTTATAACTGAGTGTGTTAACTCTGCTGATGACATAGTGCATCACATCTTATTATCCATCTTTTCTTGATGGTCCTCAGGTCCATTTCATATCAGCTCTCTTTATTTTGAAAATTAAATCTCTGTTTGGTTTGGGTAGGTTTTCCATGAGTCCACTTTATATACAAAATTTTGCAAAACTAAAGAACATTATAGAGGCTCTAGCAGGTGTTTTCTTATGTGACCAACAAGCCACAGCCAGCACACTGAAGCAAAACAGTGGGAAGCTGATCACATTGCCTTGTGGCATCTGTTCAGTCATTACTGGAAGGCACATTCCATGACTGAGCTGTCTTAAACACAAAACATGTGACATCTTCTGTCGTCATCACTGTGTGAGGGAATGCATGTGTTTATAGCTTCACTGTCAGTTCCTTTTGCTATCAGATCCTGGACTACAGACTGGAAAAGATATCAACAGTCATCTAAAAATGTCAGGAATGAGCAATAATTTAGATCCGGACTGACCGGTATGATGAGAATCTTTCTGAACTTCAAATGGCATAGAATAAAAATTCCTCTCTTCTGTAAACATTTACTTGACCTTTATTGGAAAGAACATACTGAGCTGCTATATCAGTCAACCTTTCCAGAGGCAGACTGAATGTGTGTCTATGACACTTCACAGCCAGGAGGAGGCAGTGCTGCGCCTATTTCTGAAAGCAGGACTTTAAATCTGAGCTGTGAGTATTTTAATAAAGGAGCTAAATATATCTTTCAGAACTGCTGCAATTAAAATTGTGTACATATTTATTGAATTAAATTGGTGCTGAAGGGAAAGTGTTTTAAATTCTTATTGAAGTTGGTCTAGTATTAGTAGATTATTAAAGACATTGATGATTGATTGGTGTGAAGTCAAAAGGCAGACATGGACCCTTTTACATATGTAAATGTAACCTAGCTCAGTGTATTTGCACACTGTCGCTTTTCAGATTCATTGAATGATTTACTGTGAGTGTTTTTACTCCCTTGTCAGATTATACAGTTACTACACTCTACATACTACTTCATTGGCCCATATGTTACAGTGGGTAACTTTTGTTTTGGAAAATAATGACACACACTCATAGAGATGCTAGATGCTATTCAGCCATAGCCTTGACAAGGTGGCTAGATCGATATCACTGCAGTAACAAGCAGGCCACTGAGATCCCCTCTGTGTGTGTGTGTGTGTGTGTGTGTGTGTGTGTGTGTGTGAGTGAACTTGAGTAAATGCCATTGTCACTCTAAATGTCAGACAGCTAATCCCTACTCAGGCTCTGTGAATCCAGCTGTATCCAGCAACATGATAACATCTGGTTATTTGCACTGTGAGTAGTTTAACATCATGTGCACTTCAGACTCTTTTTATACACTTTCAGGTTAAATATATTTATGTAGTGGGTATTGTACCTAATAATAACTTTGGTTTATTGTAATGAACTTCATCATTTGACTAAAGGCAGTTAGATACAGTTTTAGTTTTAGGTTCTGCAGTAACTCTTTAATGGTTATCTAATGCTGCTCTAATGGCTTAGAGGCCACTAGCTTGTGAACTATTACACTATGCTATAAAACATAATGTCCACTTAATTGTTACACCCCAACTTCCTCCTCTTATTCATCTGCAGGGTATTAATGTTCTGTATGGAGAAGAAGAACCACATTGTGAAACTGAACTTTTATCTTTTTTTTTTAAATATAGTGAACCTGGATGCAGAATAAATGTACCTCCACTTACCTGCATACTGTTCTATGCTGCAAATAGTTTAATGCATTCCACAGTCTTTTCATATTTCAGTCATAACAATACAACTTCTGGTTTGAAACACTCTCTACAGTGGTCAGGTCTCTGGATGATCTACAGTATATTCATGCAATTAGATGTACTTAAGGAACTTTGAGTTTTACTTTTTACTAATTTTATTTCTAATATTGGATTTATCCATAACTTACTGAATAAGCGGGCTCCTCTGGTGCTCAGTGAGTCAGTTCAGTAACTCAGGGTACGTCTGAGGGAAATTAAAGATGCCCTTTAATAAAACCTGCTTTACTGATCTATTTCTGTGTGTGTGTGAAACTTCTCACCTACAGAAGTCTATGACTGGCCTGGGAACATTTTAAAACTATTTTTAAAGAAGTATTCATTTATTTTCATAGCCACTGGGGAGGCAGAAGAAAAATCAAGACGTAGTCTACAAAGTTGATATTCAAATATGTTAACCAACAGTTGCCTATGTCCACATTGAGCCGATGCAGAGCAACATTATAATTTATTTGGAGTTGTGTTTGAATGAGTTAACATTCTGTACAGCTACGGGGAACTGCAGAGTCAGTGATAACTACATGTGACACTACTGCCATTACAGATAGTCATTTGAGCCATTGTTAATATAAAAATATCAACTAGTTAAAAAGGGATTCCTCATGCATTTTATGCACTTTAATGTTGGATATTTTTCTGGAATTTGTTTTGTATTTTATGTGTGTTGTTGTGTGTCCTGTCTGAGTTTTCTTGTGTTGGGTGTATTTGTATAAATACCCTTCTACGAATGGACACAGCAAACTTACTTAAGTCCTGAATGTTGTGTAATGTAGCACTGATTAATGCGTACATTTAATATTTAATGTTTGCTCTCACTCTGTTGTCGGGGTTTATTTGTCAAATTTAGCACTCACGTCTAAAAAGCTTGCTGTGAAGCCAGATTTACAAGACAAATAAATGAATAGTTCAATAATTAAAGAAGCAATAATGAAAGCGAATAGTGGAAAATACAGAAAGTGCATCTACTTTAAAGTCAAAACCTCTGCTTCTGCACTAATGACACATAAAAACACTTGTTTGATTTGGCCTGATATCATAACGGCTTAAGGTCTCTACACGTCAATGTATTTTTTTGAACTGTTGTTTTTGTCATGAGCACTTTCACACAAAACGTGAATATTATGCAGTGAAAAGATTTTGCCGATAAAGGCATCATCCAATCACATAGGCAGACAGAGAGAAATGTCAAATATATAAATACTAAAAAAAAAAATCACTGTGTCATCACCATTGTCATCTTCATCTTCAGCTTCTACTGTCATGTCCCATTGACCGCCCCTCATATTAATAATAAAAGGCTTTACGTTAGAGAGTATAGTTATGATACATATCTTTTTTTTAACATTTTGTAATTCTTTTTGGTAATCTAATATAACTACTGACACTGCTAAATGTGTCTGCTGATTTCCAAAAGCAGGATTACAAGGTGCACAGTGTGAAATTGTTTGTTTGTTTTTTTTCATTACTATCTGATGACATTTTTGTGAATGAAATTTTACAGAGAGAGTTTTTACTTTGAGAAAAGATCTGTACGGGCTAAACAGATGGTGTATTTGTCAGACTGATTTTTGTTCTCTGAAGTGCTCAGTCATCTCTTTGTGTGTTTGTCTGGCAGCTGCAGGAGGAGGTGGATGGTCTGGCAGACCGGGTGGAGCTGGCTAACAACGCCTTGAAGGGAGACTGGTCCCGTTGGCAAAAGGGCATGAGAACTGACCTCAAATCAGCCTTTATTTCCACCGCTGAGAAGAACGTGGATTACTACGAGAAGGTGAGCTCAAGATTCAGACCAATCACCAAAAAAGTTCCATCAGGGCAGTTTTATTGCTTTAGCATAAATAAGTTCTAAGGATGACCTATATTTCCCTCTATCTTCACACATTAATGGGACAGTCTGTATGAATGGGGAAGAAGGTGGCATTATATAGATTGGCATCAGCATGCAGCACGACGCAGCTGTGGAGTACAGAGGCAGCTGAGTGGATATTTCAAGAGGAAATTGATTAATAATTGGATGCAACATTGTTACAAGCAAGGTGCTGCAAAATAAAGAGCAGGCAATTATCCACACAGTTTATAAAAAAATATTACTGCAGATATAATAATATGATGAAGAAAATTACATTGACATTTACAATAACAGACTATGGCCTCTAGTTACTGCAACGTGTTATGGTGTGTAAAGAGCAGCAGCAGTCTCTGCAAAGCTCGTAGTAATGAGGCTAAAGTTGATTCAAAATAATAATAATAATATTAACTGAAGTTTATATGTAATATTTCTATCAGCATTTTCCTCCAGAGAGTGTTTGTCTTCAGGTTTGACAGCAGTCTGAGGACAGAGGATGTGTTTTATTCAGCAGGAATATCTAGGCGCAATGCAGGTGGGAAATGCTGTCAGAAAGCATCATTTAAAAAATTCACTAGTTCACTTTCAGTTCCTGTTTAATATTCTTATTTGTCACAACCACCAGACCCTTCCAAGCAATGGAGAATCCATAAGTTAATTAGCCTAGGGGAAGACCAGGGTTGTCAGCTGAAGGTGAACATAAACTACTGGCATTGGCTGTTGGACTTGTCAAGGGAAAGGTTCACCTCCACTTTGAAACTCACCATGGACTTTCTGATCTCAGTCTTTTCACTTTGTGGCAGTTGAGCAGTCCAGCTCAAGCAACTGGTAAGCAGTGTGTTATTAGATGTGGTTGACAAACTCAGCTACGCTACTTGAAACAACAGGAGAGTTGACAGCATCAGTTGTCTGTCCCAGCCTCTTTCACATGGGCAATCATCTCCATCTGTTCACCTCTCCATCTCCTCGCTGTGCTCATACACCTGAGTCAGCTCACCCACCAAATTGAACAACCAATAGCTACAGTCATGAAATTAAAGGCATGTCAGCACATTATTATATTCCCATAATATCTCCACAGAGTTCAGTAAGTTGATCTGCTTTTATGTAATTTGAGAAGTCATAATATCTTCAAACATTCCTAGAGTGTAAATGCTTGCTTGCCTTCATCAGCATGTGAAGTTTGCTTATTATTCATTGTTCACTCATGTACTATTTCCTATTATGATGGGCATTCAAAACCCTACTGGGAAAATTCCATATTTTGTTGAGTTTTTAATTGAAAAGAAGTAAATACAACCCCTGCAGCAAACAGACTGTGAAAATGAGCTTATTCAAATGTTAACACTCAACAACAACAAATGACTTAATTGTATTTTTGATGTGGAAAGTAGTGTCACACAGGTTTATATCAGCATACAGTTTCAGGGACTGCATCCTGTTCTTACTTTCTCCAGAGTATTTGTAACACCCCCACAAGGTGATCAACATGTAGTGTGGTGTAGTCCAGCTCAAATTACAACCAGAGCGAAGACACATTAGTTATTTTGAAGTTAATCTTTAAAATCCATTTGATTGGTTAATTTAAAATGTCTTCAGTCACACCAAGACTCATTTGGATTGGAGTCTAATTAAACTACAGATGCTTTTTCACTCAGCAAAGAATCTAAATTTGTCTGGACACTGATTGCTTGTAATTTTGAGAATTGGCGCACGAGTTTGGTAACAGAAACCTTGTTGGAATCTCAGAGGGAGAGGCTGGAACTTGAGGGAAGAGGATAGAAGAGAGAGAGAGAGAGAGAGAGAGAGAAGTGTGAGTTGCAATGTAGAAGAGACAATCCTATATCCAGATTAACGAGCAGGCAGCTGAGCAGAGACAGCAGGGAGTTAGATGTTGAGAAAAGAACAATGGAGCAAGCTGGAAGGAGAGAGCATTACAGCAGAAGGAGAATGAGACAATGAAGTTGTTACGGTAACAATCATTTAGTCCGTTATAGGTTTTGTTAGTCATGCTGTAGTCTAAGCATGCAGTTAGGACAGAAATATGCTTCCATTTGTTCTTGATGTATTTCGGTCCTGGAGACTGGCGCTCTGCCAGCAGAGGGTAGCAGCGCTTTAGATTTATTCCTCCTCACAAATAAGCAGCCTTTATGGGGATTGTCAGCTCTTATATTACCTGTGGAAGCTGTCATTGCTTATCGGGTTAAGTCCCCTAATTTTCAAAATTACAAATCAAACTTTTTACTTAACTAATCAGCAGATTTGAACAGTTGCTTCATGGCTGTTCTTTTAAAGCTCTCCTGTGCAGAACTGACATTTTCCTCAACACATTGTAGCAGCTAAAAATCTTGGTGGTTGATGGTTGGCAGCTATGGAATTTCAAATTTGAAAGTTAACCAGTATTGTTACTGTTACTGTTAAGATATTGGCTGATATGTAGTCAGTCTAAAAAGAACAAGTCAGTTTTCTTGATTAATCGTTTGATCATTTGGCCTAAAAAATGTATGGAAATAGTTTCCAATACAGTTTCCTGTGCGATATGTTTATATGTCTTCTCTAATCTGGCAAACAGTCCAAACCCACAGATATCCAGTTTACTATCATACAAGACCAATAAAACAAGCAAACGTCAGTGTGAAATTTAAACAGGGTGTTGCTAAAAAGCTGCATTCTTATTCAGTCAGCCTTTCTTTCTCAGTAGTTTCTGCTGCTGGTAACACATCTGAAGAAAATGATATTTGAGTGGACATTTCCTTTTCAACAGTGAGCGTGGAAATAGGGGGAGTGCGTGCGTGTATGTGTGTCCTTGTCATATTTGGATTTTCTCTCCAGTGTTTCTCTCTGTAGGGGTGGGCCGTCTCTCCTGGCCTCTCCCTGCAGCAGCCCCGACAAAAACACTCATCACCCAGCACAGTGGCCCCCGGCAAACAAACGCAATACAACAAATGAGTACTTTTGTGTGTGTGTGTGTGGGGGGGGGGGTAAAATGTGTATATAGAAGCAGCCAAGGGGCAGGCAGCCTCTGAATATGAAAACATAACATTTCTAATATAGCCAGTGAAACTATTTGTTAGAAACTGATATATATATTCATGAGTAAATTCAATTCCTGCGTTTGAATATTTCAAAAATGAAGTGTTAATGAATCTCAAAGGCTCTTAATTTGAGCACTCACAGTAACACAGAATGAATGGCCTCCCTTTTTTGAGCAGTGAACATAGAATAAATGAAAAATAAACAATAAAAGAATTACAAGGCATTCAACCACGACAATGCTTGGAGCTGCTCTTTTCAGATATTTATTTATGTTGCGTGTAAAAGTTGGAAAAAGGAAAGATTTTTGTAGTGCGAGGTCCTCCACTTCTCGTTCATTTTGATAGTGCTAGGTTCACTGGACTGTTCGCTTACTCTTTCCCTGACGAGCGAGTGTCAAGTGATGGCCTACTTGGCAGTAGCGTAACTGGTCATGGTAGGTCTGTCAAGCTTTGGATTTCTCCATGTACTGAAGCTGGTGGCATGGGGCTGCAGTAAGGGAGATCCTCAGTAAACCAAGACTTTAAACCCTTTTTGTCTTTCTGAAAACAAAACCACAGATGCTTATTTATCTGCTAAAATGTAAGCTTCTATCATTGGCATGCCTGGCAAATTAGATTCCCACTTGCAGTAGGAACTTGGTGTCACATCCAAGACCAAGAGTTAGCATATGATAATTTGAGGTAGAACCTACCAAAGACACATATTAACGTTGAGTGGAACAAGCTGTAAACACATCATTGATGGATAGGCCTTTTCACAGTAGCACTTTTGATTTGTTATAATAGTAAAAGGACAGGTTTTACAGATAACATTAAATCTGGCTCATAGAGTGACAATGATATAGTGTGCACATTACTAGGACCCTGACACTAGCAAAACAGCTGACTAGTTCCATATCCAGCAGACATACATTAGCATTAATTTGGAGTGGTGTTTGAGTCCACCTGTTAAATGTAACTGCAAAATATTATATTATATATTCACCAGCTAATACGTGACTGATTCTGTCTGAAGTGTTCAGTGTGTTCATCTGAGCTTTTTTTTTTTTTTCTCCGCTGCTGCTGGAAACCAGGTTGATGAGTGCACTGAGGCAGAATGAAAATAACGAGCCACAAAATTGTTTTCGGGTTAATAGTTTGATCATTTGTACAATTGCTTGTTTGGTTGGAAAAAGGGGCTGATTAAACTCACCATTGCTAGCTGCTGTGTACAGTACCTGGTCCTGTTTGGCATTTGCTCTTTCGTGTGTATGTGTGTTTAAGTGAGTGAATAGTAAATTCAGTGCTTCATGAATCTTACCTGACAGCTTCCTGGAAACCAAACTCTTGTCATTCCAAGTCTGTTGTCATTTCTTTTGTGTCTGCCAACCAGCACGGACTGCTAATTATTCTCAGCCTTTAAAAATAAGGGGAAAAAAAAACACACACACACACAAAAACACAAAGTACCAGTCCATATTGGACTCTTTTTTTTTTCCTAGTATAGCCTCAGAGCTAAGTGCTTTTTTGATAAAGCAGCTCTGAAAGACAAGTTTGTCTTCATTCAAAGAAAACAATTTCTTGTTTGAAGGCTAGTAGGAAGGGCGCACAGATCAATCGTGCTCTGCAGTGTTTGCAATGGATGTTCCATGATTCAGATTATTAGATGTCTGTTCTGCCAAGTCGGTACATCAAGTTGACACAGCTCAGCCACTCACTTATCTTGTTAGCACTGTGTTCTTTTTTATTATTTATTAAGCAGCAGTGCCCTCTCCAAGATAATTACTCTGTCACTGGGAAAAGACAGAAACTTACAATAGTCTAACCTACTTCAGGTGATAAAACAACCTCTTTGCATTTAACAGTAACAGGCAAATTACTTTCAGACTGAGACACAACAAGATCTAAGACTGCGGCGAGTTGTCTTCCTAATGCCCCCTAACAGTGGACACGTGTCGATATGTGTGAAAGCAAATGTTTGTTCACGTCCGTTTGCAAGCTATATTGTTGATTAGCTGCTCAGCCATTCTTCCCTACAAAGGCAAAAATCACTGACCATGTATTTGGTAAAAACTGAGGCCTAGCCTGTCGGCTTTCTGACAAATATTGTACAATATAAAACATACTATGCCATAGAAATGTGTAAAGACTTGGTAATCTGTGGGACGGATTGCATAGAGAGTCAGCTAATTAGATACGCAAGAAGGCCAAATCAAGTGTAAGGGAGTTGCCATCTCAGCTTTTGACACAAGTGGATTTCATGTCATTTGGTGTAAGCTACCTGTGAATTACACACTTAAATGTATTCAGTTAATGTATTATATTTATTTAAGTATACATATTAGTAGTACAAACACTTGATTCATATCAGTTCTGTAAATAATGATCAAACTTAATGGACCAGTGTGTAGCATTTAAGGCATTTATCTATCTACATTTTTGGATGGAGTGTGAGAGGTCCTTTGGCTAAAATAATCAACCTAAAAAGACATAAATTGCTACAACTTTCATGCCTAGTTACTGCATCCTGCCTTTTTGTAGGGCAGCATAGTACAGCTTAAAAATGTAAACTTCAATGTCAACATCAATCTGTTTAGGTGGTTTGGTTTACCCACGTGTGGACATCCAATCACATTAGTTTTAATTCCCATGAGAAACAGAGGTTTCTGCACAGCTGTTTTCTACTCCACACAACTAAATAAAGATGGACTACTTCAAACAAAATAGAGGGAAAACACAGGGGAAACTGAGACAACAACTTCCCCATTTTTCAGTATACGGAACTTTGATGAGAAACCAAGACTTGAATGTGATTTAAAAAAAAAAAGTTAAATGCCTTTTCATGTACCAACAATAGTGGCAGTAGAAAATATCAGTTTTATTAAAGCTGAGTATGTAAATTTCATTGTCAACACAAACACATCTGCACACTCACAAGTGAGAATTTGCTAAATTGAATCTATATGTATGAATAGGGGGTTATTTTTTCACCACTGGTAACACTGCGTTGTTTGTTCCTGGCCTGTAAGCTACATTTAACAGTTCAGATTTGTTTACATTGCCTCCCCATTCTCCTGCCACCTCAGCTGTCAATCACACATATACACAAACCCACCCACTGAGAGTCTTAGAGGCTTAAGGAGAACGTCTGATGTATATACAAAGACCTATTTTTTTATTTTTTTTATTTTTATTTTTTTTACCAGCTGTGCCAGCAGGGTTGGTTCTTTTCACCTAATGAGTCTTTGTGTTTCTCATCTGGTCCTGGTGAACATGGAAGATAGGTGTGGTCCAACGATTGCTGAATGATTACTGAGTGTTGATTTAATTATTCAACTACGTAATATGTTGAGTGTGTTGTATGTTAATATGTTCAATTGCAAGATGGTCTCTAGATGTTTCTTTCTGTCAGTTTGGGTGTTGTGGTTCTTGTGGGTATGTCTCTGGTGTGAATGTGTGTACATTAGGGCATTGCTAAAATAGAGTATACCTGCTCAGCAAGCACCTTATTGAACTGAAAAATATTCTAGTGAAGCATAAAAGCAGTACACAGAGGATGATTTCATGCCTTGTCAAAAGCAGGGTTATACAAGATTAGGGCCTTAAATAGACTTTTCTCATTTGGAGGATGGCTATTTCCAGTGAGAGAATATTTTACTGTGGTATCATTCGATTGAGGATAGCCTAAAATGCTATTTAGCCCCATCTTTGGTGAGAACATCTTATCATTGAGTACAAATTTCAAGCCCTATTTAGATGATATTTAGGTCTGTGTGGTTGGTAGGATGATTTTAATATTGCATATTCAGTGATTTCAATTCCGTCCAGAGCGTGTGTGTGTGTGTGTGTGTGTGTGTGTGTGTGTGTGTTTTCCTTCCCTTCCACCAGTATTAATTACTACCCTGAATACCTGCTGGTTTTTGGCATACTTGTGTGTCCTCTTGAGATTTTTTTTTCCATCTGGATAATATCTGGTGTTTACAGATGTATTCGGAGGGTTTGCATACTCTTAACCCACTATTAAGTTTTATTCGTTTGTTAAAGTTTTGGAGTGCAATAGAAGAAAATTAAAATGTTTTTTTATAACTTGATAGATATCCATTTTCACCAACGTACAGTCCCTTTTGGAATCCCAAAATATGCTGTGAGGAAAAACAGGGGTGAGGAGTGACTAAAATCTAATATCACATCTGATATCATTATATATCCTGATATTGGTATAGATAGTATCATAATATAGTGCACTTTCTAGAAATTAAACTGAAAATATGTTTTGCAGTCAAAAAACAAGATAATAATCTCTAATAGCTATAGCTAATCCTGTTAATTAAATATCTGACAAATCAATTTTATTGATCACATTGACACAGGAACCCTCCTTTACCATCCAGTCACCCCTTTGTTATCTATACCTCCTTTGCAGGTTCACAGGAAATGGAGCCTATATCCCAGAGGCCTGTAACATGAAGCAAGTTCAATTCAGTCTTGCTCTCTTGGGGTTACTTTGCCTCTCAGAGCCTAACATTGGCTCTCCTGGATAACTGGTATCACCAAGCTACTTAATCAACTGGCTCAGTTAACTCTATTCTCGCTGTTTAAAGTTTGCATATCTGGGAGGTGGGGTTGTTAATTACAAGTGACAACATTAGAACCTTGAATTAAGTGATTCGTATGATATGAGATGAAACACTGATACCAGTGGGTAAATTTGGTTATCACAACAGCAGAAAGAAACAGTGCCACATACTGCTGTCTTCTTTGAAAGCAATGCAACTATGCTGCATGTAAGCATTTTTTACATACAACACCTGGTCTAAGTTATACAGTAATGGGCTGCCTTCCAGTGGTTGGCAGGTTCCAGTGGAGCATGGTTAATATTTTCTCACCCCCAACTAAATGAAGAATGTCCTCCTCTTCCAAATGGGGCTGCAGACTATTTTATTAAAATGACTGATAACCAGATCAAATTAATTTTGTGTTAGCGACTCATTTGGCAGAACTCTTGAGGTCAACACTACACAGCAAACCATCTGCAATGCATTTACAATGTATTTAACACTGCTAATGTTTTCCTTACATTCCATATATCATGATGAGCAAATAATAACACTCTACTGCCCTACTGAGAATTATCCCAAAGGATGAGATCACTCGTTGCTACGTGCTGATATTGTTATTCAGATGCAGATGTGGGCTATTGTAGCCACGGGGCCTGTGAATGATTTATTGGAATGGAGCACAGAGAGTCGGCCTATAAGAATCTAATAAGACACCTGCACCTGGGAGGGTTTTATACCACCTAGGTGGAGTGTAGGGGACGATGGGGAAATAGAGGGGAAGGATGAATGAGGGGGGATGGGGACGTTGAGGAAAAGAGCAATGTGAGGAAAGGAGACATAAAGAGCACAAAGAAGTGTTGGGGCGGGTAGGTGGAGACTTAAGAGGAAGAAAGAGACTCAAAGGCACAAAGAGCAAGAGGAAGAAATAGGATTGGAAGTAGGACAGTTTGAATACAGAAATGAAAGAGCACTGAACACTGAAATATTGTACATCACAAAGGGCATATGCATAAGAAGTATGAAAACTGATTAGTGATGAATGTCAACTAGTGCTTAAATGTGCACCAGACATTGTCTTGTTCCAGTTTGCTAAATGTGAGGATTTGGGACCTTGTGATAGGCATTTCCATTATTCTGGGCAATTTTATAAATCAATTTTAACCTTAGATTAACCAACAAAATATTCAAGACAATGGGAATTTGCAGCACTTCCGTCAACAAAAAACTTTAGTCATGACATCTTAAGGGATTTAGACATTTTTCCACGCTTGAACACCACCGAATCATCACTTAAACTGTCAAGTCCTTCTGACAGTTATTCCCATATGACATGCAAGTACCATTAACAGAGAGTGACAGGGGAGCAGGCAGGGGAGGATGGGTGTGAAGTGGATGGCAGGACAAACTTATCTGTACCTTAGATGACCATTTTCTTTTCTGTTGTTGTTGCCTTTGCTCTGTATCACAGCACATTCGATAGGAAATGAAACAATGACAGCTGTAAGGTCACCCACCCACCCCCTACACTGTAGCTAACTTGCACTTCAGTGTTTTGATCACATCACCCCAACAATGGTTTCTGACCCACCTGACAAGTGGTACCAGAACATGGACAACCCTTTAACCAAACTGCACTGCATTGCTCCATTATGGACAGACTGCACTGCTCCAGTATCTCAATGTGATTTCTGACCTCTGCCTACACCAGTTGGTGGTGAGGAGCCTCCTACACAGACCACAGCATCTTGTCAGTGAAGAGAATATAGAAAAGGAGGTGCAGCATGTCTAGGGGAGCCTCAGAGGAATGAATGAGAATCACATCCTGACTTGAAACCAGCATGGACCCTCCTAACTCAACAGGGACCACGCAGTAGGACTCTCTTGCATAGCTGAACTGTTGTAACATTTGGCAGTGTCTTTAAGTCACAAGGAGTCACAGCTTGCCATTAACTATTCAACACCTTAAGATCTCTTCTTTTACACCCTAAAGACATGGACACATGAGACTGAATGAACACTAGAAACATCAGCTGTCTGTGAACACCAGATTTATCTTGGGGCATTATCCTGTGACTGCTCACTGACGTTCAAAGGAGAGAGTTGAGATGGTTCAGTAATGGATAGGGATGCTTTCCTGGACACCTCAATCTGGAGGCAATCGAGGCATGTCCAATTGCCCATCAGAGTCAGCAGGAGCCAATGCTTTTTTAAAAATCTCCACCTGGAATGATACCTCAATTCAGTGGCGACAAAAGAGCAACCCAGTATTTACAAGAGAAAAGTGATAAAGGGAAAAAAAAACTCTTAATGAAAACTCCTTGGATGTATGTAAGTGCCATTTCAGTTTAACATTTAGAGCACCCCTAACCTAAGAGTACCTTCAAACATCCATGTTTTCAAACACATATACTGGTCTTCTGTCTGCCAATGTTCTACTGTATTAGTGAGATGGCTGGAAACAGCTGATGAAGAAGGTGAAACAGCATCTAACCAGAAAGACAAACAAAAATTGTGTGGAAAACCATGAGAATTCTGAAACATAAGAGGAAAACAGGCCGTGTTCATCTTCACCTTGTCATTATTAAACACCATTGTAAAGTAAATATCTTTGCATTTTGGACTGTTGGACTAATATTATCAATAGGTTGATATACAGTATAGTAAAAGAAAAAAAAAATATTTGCAGCCCTTGATTGCATGGGAATGAAATAGTGACTAACGTCCAGGCTAGCAGTTTCCCCCTGCTTCTAGTGTTTATGTAAAGGTAGGCTAATCATCTTCTGACTCCAGCTCCATACTTGGCAGAGAGACATGACAGTGGTGTCCATCCTCTCATCTCAGTCTTGGCAATAAAGCAAAAAATAGGTCTACAAATATGTTGAACTACTTCTTTAAGGTGCAGCAGCTATTATGTGTTAATCTCGGGTGTAATGTGAATTTCATTATGTGCATTGGCGCAAATTAATTATGCATCAATCCTGATGTTTCCCCATTGTTAGTATGTGGGCTTGCACAGAAGACTTTAGGAATGTGTGTTCCTATACTTGCTGTGTGCTGCCAGTGTGTCTTACCCACTGCACTGGATAATGTGGAAAAAGATCTCTATTATACTGTTGCAGAAACATGCTCATATCTTACAGACTGCTACAATAGTTGTTAACACTATCATACATGGAGAAGAGACTACTTAAGTGGTTCACTACATACTGTAGAGTTGATTACCTTCATTTTATGTATGCATGTGACACACCTCTTGCTCACTCTTTGAGAACTATTATCTCTATAATGTCAGTAATAATAACCCTCTGTTGCTGTAATGTAGCAATATACACAGGCTGGTAGAATAACATGTGCTACAGCGTATTAGGTTTAAGCCATGCTGTCATCAGATTGCTGTGTGTGGGCATAGCAGAATGAGGATGCGCTGACATTTGCAATTCTATTAGCACGTCCACATGCAGTTTTCATCACAGTTATTCCTCCTGCACAGTCTGCATATTGTCTTATAAATAGCAAGATAGGAGACAAGTAACAGTCCATCATTAAAATCCAAAGTATTCAACACATAATTAAAGATGTCAGTACCCAGCAGGACCTGACAGGAAGATGTCCAACCCACTCATTTAAAATAAGCTTTTTATTGAAAATATAAAGCAGGTATTAATGATTGATTGATTGATTGATTTTAATAAATACCTCACATGTCCACATGTCACTTGACGCCAAGTGTGGTTTAATGCTTCAAATTCAAACAAAAACCTAGACAAACAGAACAGACTATAAATATAATACACATAAATTAGTTGGGTATGTAATTATTTATGAAATTGAATAATTTCCTGTAAACCCCAGAAGTGATTCAAACCTTTTTATATTTAATATGTGTGATGGTAGAGGCAACCAAATTAAATATTTAGCTTCCTTACCATAGTGATACTTGTGTTCCCCAAAACCAGCAGTTGTTGATGATGCAGTAGTTATCATTCAGATGCAGGGTTGTGATGAGCTGAGTGTTCTGCTCCTTCTTCACCATGGATGGCAAAGGCAGAGCCTCGTCAGTATTGCCATGGTTACCTCATAGCAACAGAGACTCTGCTGGAAAATGGGACTGATACAAATGTGAGGATGCTGGTTATATTTCAAGATTATTTTTATTTGTCCTCATAGAGTTGGACTAGCTGTTGAAGAGTAATGCTGGTATTTGTGGACAGCTGTAGCAGTATATTGCAGAGTTTTGATGGCAAACTGAGACAAGTATGTCTCAGAAAATTCCCTGAAGCAGCAATTAAACGGAAACCAATGGCAGCTAGACTTTCCAGTTTTTGGTAGCTTTTTACTTACTGTCTCCTCTGGTGCTGCCACAAACAGCTTCCAGAGCAGTGTGAGACAGACAGAACAGAGCTTTTCCTCACATTGCAAAAGCACCGCATTCTGGGAAAAACAGGCTTTGCTAATCCCTTGCCCCAGTTACAGAAACCAGGTTTCTTGTTTACATCATGTTTAAGAAAGCATCGTACTGGAGAAAGCGAAGTGTAATCCAGTTTCTTAAGTGCATGTAAACACACTGTATGTTCATTTGCCAGCAGTCTTTCTGACTGAAGGGGCATCTGTTTCTTTGAAACAAATTGTTAACCATTTCTCAGCCGTTTGAGAATGGTGTCACACTATCTGCTGATCTAGGCACATTTTAATGGGTCAGTATCAGGCAAAATAAAGCCAATCAAATTCCAATCAAATCAATCAAATTTTTCTCTACTGTGTTATGTCACCTCAGCCTGCTAGTGTTGCAGCCGCATGTGAAAGTGAAAATTAGAATGTGTTAGTAAAACAATATTTGATTGCAATTGTGAGTGATTATGTTTTGACACCGGCAAATTTTGCTAAGCTCCAGCAGAAACAAATCTCTTCTCGTTTGCAAAGAGCAATCTACAAAATGTTCAGGTAGCAGTTCTCATTTATATCTGACCCTGACCACTCTCACCAGTTAAAATGACCGTCATCATAAATGGTGGTAGGTTGTAATCAGCTGTCTCTAATTGACATAAATTCAGTGAGTACCTTTATCATGGTCTTAAACTGGTTGTCTGTACTCTGCCAAGTGATATATCCTCTCTTTTTTAATCTCTTCACATCACTTTCAGGAGTTTATGTTCAGAGTTTCCTTAAAATCAATCATTTAAGTTGATCAACCTGGATAGCTCTGGTAGGTCACCTGATAGAGTACATACAATTTGTCAAGGTCCAAAATTTGGCCTGGGTCCTTTACTACATGTCATCCATCTCTCCCTTCATTTTCTGTTTGTTTACTGTTAAATATCGAATAAAAAAGTGAAAATGCCAAACTGTTAAAAAAACTACTACAACTACAACTATTTATTTCAGTGTGTCACATATGTATTTAATGAACATTTTGGTAAGTAGAAGTATTCATCAGACTTGGCATTGGCAGGTACCCAGTATTAAAGAATCTGGATCAGGATCAGGGCCAAAAAACATCAAGGATTGGGACATCCCTACTCTACGCAGCAATTGGGCAGGACAGGGTTTAAATTGCTCTCTCAAGCTCATTCTTCATAGAAACGCCACAAATGACGTTGATGAAAACTGTCTGGATGTGTGCTCGATTAGCCCTGCTTTTTATGATTCATCGCACTCAGACTACAAAGACACACCAAAGACACAGAGTTATCGAGAGAGAGATCATGGAGGCAGTGGGATGCAGCTAGGAGGAGTCTTTGATGGGAGGCTTTTCACCCCGCCCTCAGGGGAATAGGCTGAAACACTGTGACTTTTGATAGGGTCAGATGACAGTAGCAGCTTTGTGAGGTTGTAGTTTGTCTGTACATGGTAGGCCTTGATTTGTGTGTGTGTGTGTGTATAAGAGAGGTAGTGTTATTCTCCCCTGTTATTCTTGTGTTTTTCCTGATTCCCTGTGTTTACCTGTTCAGCACCAGTGGAGCCCAGAGGATAGCTGTCGGCTAATCAGGCCTGTGCTTTCCTAATGAACCCTGTAATTAGAGCTTTAGCCCTGGGTTTTGTCTGCTTAACTCAGTGGTGTGTGTGTGTGTGTGGTGTGCTGCTGTGTCTTGGTGTGTTTAATTAGCTGGTTCATGTGTTATGTGTTATGTTTCTGTGTATGTTCCATGCATGTGTTTATTTAAACCAAACTTTGAATCTCAGGTGAAATGTGAGAGGTACTGACAATGTTTGTCTTACTATGTATGTTTTATTCATTTCCATCACTCTGTAGTGTTTTATTCAAAGTAAATACTGGTGAAAGGGCACCATCTCTGAAAGAGGGGGAAAAAATGTGCTGGAGAAGCGAGCCAGATTACCTATACTGGAATTATGCTTGTCCAGGCTGCACATAAGCAAATGCACAGGGATTGTTTAGATACATTGAAAAAGCTGTTTCTTTTGTATTTGTGTGTTCAACTTCTGACCAAACCTCAGTCAAATTTGGTCTTTCTTGAAGCACACAGGTGCTCACAATGATTGTTGAGTTTCAGAGGGTGTGCACGTCTGCTCCCCTGGAGCCTCTGCAAACCACAACATTGTTCTCATAGGATCACAAAAATGTTTACATGTGTCTTCCAAGAGCATAAGCTGGCAGCGCTTCATCTTCACCTGCTGTGAGACGGTCGATGCCCTGCTTGATCAA
>NW_026117908.1:0-25150 GCF_001640805.2 Lates calcarifer
TTAAACCTCGCTCTCACACAACAGAGGCAACAGGTGCCCCGATGAGAAATGATGGGTTTCAACCATAAAGAATGTTTATAAATATTGGGAATTAAGAAACGTTGACAACAGTGTTGTTGAGATTTCAGTCTCTCTACTTCTGTTCAGAGTATACAGCTATTGGCCATTCTGTCCTGATTAAACCTGAAAACGCAGCTTAAAACCACTCTCTCCACAGACAGGCATTGCTCCAAGGCACAGAACAGGCAAAAGGTGTCCCGACAGGAAATGATGGGTTTCAACCATAAAGAATGTTTATAAATATGGAAATTAAAAAAACACTGAAATAGTGTTATTGAGATTTCAGTCTCTCTTCTTCTGTTCACCTTTTTGCCATTCTGAGCTGATTAAGCCTTAAAACTCAGCGTTAAACCTCTCTCTCACACAACAGAGGCAACAGGTGCCCCGACTGGAAATGATGGGTGTCAAACATAAAGAATGTTTATAAGCATTGGAAATTAAGAAACTCTGAAACAGTGTTATTGAGATTTCAGTCTCTCTACTTCTGTTCAGAGTATGCACCTTTTTGCCATTCTGAGCTGATTAAACATTAAAACGCACCATTAAACTCGCTCTCACACAACAGAGGCAACAGGTGCCCCGATGAGAAATGATGGGTTTCAACCATAAAGAATGTTTATAAATATTGGGAATTAAGAAACGTTGACAACAGTGTTGTTGAGATTTCAGTCTCTCTACTTCTGTTCAGAGTATACAGCTATTGGCCATTCTGTCCTGATTAAACCTGAAAACGCAGCTTAAAACCACTCTCTCCACAGACAGGCATTGCTCCCAAGGCACAGAACAGGCAAAAGTGTCCCGACAGGAAATGATGGGTTTCAACCATAAAGAATGTTTATAAATATTGGAAATTAAAAAACACTGAAATAGAGTTATTGAGATTTCAGTCTCTCTTCTTCTGTTCACCTTTTTGCCATTCTGAGCTGATTAAGCCTTAAAACTCAGCGTTAAACCTCTCTCTCACACAACAGAGGCAACAGGTGCCCCGACTGGAAATGATGGGTGTCAAACATAAAGAATGTTTATAAGCATTGGAAATTAAGAAACTCTGAAACAGTGTTATTGAGATTTCAGTCTCTCTACTTCTGTTCAGAGTATGCACCTTTTTGCCATTCTGTCCTGATTAAACATTAAAACGCACCATTAAACCTCGCTCTCACACAACAGAGGCAACAGGTGCCCCGATGAGAAATGATGGGTTTCAACCATAAAGAATGTTTATAAATATTGGGAATTAAGAAACGTTGACAACAGTGTTGTTGAGATTTCAGTCTCTCTACTTCTGTTCAGAGTATACAGCTATTGGCCATTCTGTCCTGATTAAACCTGAAAACGCAGCTTAAAACCACTCTCTCCACAGACAGCATTGCTCCCAAGGCACAGAACAGGCAAAAGGTGTCCCGACAGGAAATGATGGGTTTCAACCATAAAGAATGTTTATAAATATTGGAAATTAAAAAAAACACTGAAATAGTGTTATTGAGATTTCAGTCTCTCTTCTTCTGTTCACCTTTTTGCCATTCTGAGCTGATTAAGCCTTAAAACTCAGCGTTAACCTCTCTCTCACACGAACAACGAGGCAACAGGTGCCCCGACTGGAAATGATGGGTGTCAAACATAAAGAATGTTTATAAGCATTGGAAATTAAGAAACTCTGGAAACAGTGTTATTGAGATTTCAGTCTCTCTAACTTCTGTTCAGAGTATGCACCTTTTTGCCATTCTGAGCTGATTAAACATTAAAACGCACCATTAAAACCTCGCTCTCACACCAACAGAGGCAAACAGGTGCCCCGATGAGAAATGATGGGTTTCAACCATAAAGAATGTTTATAAATATTGGGAATTAAGAACGTTGACAACAGTGTTGTTGAGATTTCAGTCTCTCTACTTCTGTTCAGAGTATACAGCTATTGGCCATTCTGTCCTGATTAAACCTGAAAACGCAGCTTTAAAACCACTCTCTCCACAGACAGGCATTGCTCCAAGGCACAGAACAGGCAAAAGGTGTCCCGACAGGAAATGATGGGTTTCAACCATAAAGAATGTTTATAAATATTGGAAATTAAAAAAACACTGAAATAGAGTTATTGAGATTTCAGTCTCTCTTCTTCTGTTCACCGTTTTGCCATTCTGAGCTGATTTAAGCCTTAAAACGCAGCGTTAAACCATCTCTCTCACACAACACGAGGCAACAGGTGCCCCGACTGGAAATGATGGGTGTCAACCATAAAGAATGTTTATAAATATTGGAAATTAACAAACACTGAAACTAGTGTTATTGAGATTTCAGTCTCTCTACTTCTGTTCAGAGTATGCACCTTTTTGCCATTCTGAGCTGATTAAACATTAAAACGCACCATTAAACCTCGCTCTCCACACAACAGAGGCAACAGGTGCCCCGATGAGAAATGATGGGTTTCAACCATAAAGAATGTTTATAAATATTGGGAATTAAGAAACGTTGACAACAGTGTTGTTGAGATTTCAGTCTCTCTACTTCTGTTCAGAGTATACAGCTATTGGCCATTCTGTCCTGATTAAACCTGAAAACGCAGCTTAAAACCACTCTCTCCACAGACAGGCATTGCTCCCAAGGCACAGAACAGGCAAAAGGTGTCCCGACAGGAAATGATGGGTTTCAACCATAAAGAATGTTTATAAATATTGGAAATTAAAAAAAACACTGAAATAGAGTTATTGAGATTTCAGTCTCTCTTCTTCTGTTCACCGTTTTGCCATTCTGAGCTGATTAAGCCTTAAAACGCAGCGTTAAACATCTCTCTCACACAACCGAGGCAACAGGTGCCCCGACTGGAAATGACGGGTGTTAACCATAAAAGAATGTTTATAAATATTGGAAATTAACAAAACACTGAAATAGTGTTATTGAGATTTCAGTCTCTCTTCTTCAGTTCACCTTTTTGCCATTCTGAGCTGATTAAGCCTTAAACTCAGCATTAAAATCTCTCTCACACAACAGAGCAACAGGTGCCCCGACTGGAAATGATGGGTTCAACCATAAGAATGTTTATAAGCATTGGAAATTAAGAAACTCTGAAACAGTGTTATTGAGATTTCAGTCTCTCTACTTCTGTTCAGAGTATGCACCTTTTTGCCATTCTGTAGCCTGATTAAACATTAAAACGCACCATTAAACCTCGCTCTCACACAACAGAGGCAACAGGGTGCCCCGATGAGAAATGATGGGTTTCAACCATAAAGAATGTTTATAAATATTGGGAATTAAGAAACGTTGACAACAGTGTTGTTGAGATTTCAGTCTCTCTACTTCTGTTCAGAGTATACAGCTATTGGCCATTCTGTCCTGATTAAACCTGAAAAACGCAGCTTAAAACCACTCTCTCCACAGACAGGCATTGCTCCCAAGGCACAGAACAGGCAAAAGGTGTCCCGACAGGAAATGATGGGTTTCAACCATAAAGAATGTTTATAAATATTGGAAATTAAAAAAACACTGAAATAGAGTTATTGAGATTTCAGTCTCTCTTCTTCTGTTCACCGTTTTGCCATTCTGAGCTGATTAAGCCTTAAAACGCAGCGTTAAACATCTCTCTCACACAACCGAGGCAACAGGTGCCCCGACTGGAAATGACGGGTGTTAACCATAAAGAATGTTTATAAATATTGGAAATTAACAAAACACTGAAATAGTGTTATTGAGATTTCAGTCTCTCTTCTTCTGTTCACCTTTTTGCCATTCTGAGCTGATTAAGCCTTAAAACTCAGCATTAAAACTCTCTCTCACACAACAGAGGCAACAGGTGCCCCGACTGGAAATGATGGGTGTCAAACATAAAGAATGTTTATAAGCATTGGAAATTAAGAAACTCTGAAACAGTGTTATTGAGATTTCAGTCTCTCTACTTCTGTTCAGAGTATGCACCTTTTTGCCATTCTGTCCTGATTAAACATTAAAACGCACCATTAAACCTCGCTCTCACACAACAGAGGCAACAGGTGCCCCGATGAGAAATGATGGGTTTCAACCATAAAGAATGTTTATAAATATTGGGAATTAAGAAACGTTGACAACAGTGTTGTTGAGATTTCAGTCTCTCTACTTCTGTTCAGAGTATACAGCTATTGGCCATTCTGTCCTGATTAAACCTGAAAACGCAGCTTAAAACCACTCTCTCCACAGACAGGCATTGCTCCCAAGGCACAGAACAGGCAAAAGGTGTCCCGACAGGAAATGATGGGTTTCAACCATAAAGAATGTTTATAAATATTGGAAATTAAAAAAAACACTGAAATAGAGTTATTGAGATTTCAGTCTCTCTTCTTCTGTTCACCTTTTTGCCATTCTGAGCTGATTAAGCCTTAAAACTCAGCGTTAAACCTCTCTCTCACACAACAGAGGCAACAGGTGCCCCGACTGGAAATGATGGGTGTCAAACATAATAAATGTTTATAAGCATTGGAAATTAAGAAACTCTGAAACAGTGTTATTGAGATTTCAGTCTCTCTACTTCTGTTCAGAGTATGCACCTTTTTGCCATTCTGAGCTGATTAAACATTAAAACGCACCATTAAACCTCGCTCTCACACAACAGAGGCAACAGGTGCCCCGATGAGAAATGATGGGTTTCAACCATAAAGAATGTTTATAAATATTGGGAATTAAGAAACTCTGAAACAGTGTTATTGAGATTTCAGTCTCTCTACTTCTGTTCAGAGTATGCACCTTTTTGCCATTCTGTCCTGATTAAACATTAAAACGCACCATTAAACCTCGCTCTCACACAACAGAGGCAACAGGTGCCCCGATGAGAAATGATGGGTTTCAACCATAAAGAATGTTTATAAATATTGGGAATTAAGAAACGTTGACAACAGTGTTGTTGAGATTTCAGTCTCTCTACTTCTGTTCAGAGTATACAGCTATTGGCCATTCTGTCCTGATTAAACCTGAAAACGCAGCTTAAAACCACTCTCTCCACAGACAGGCATTGCTCCCAAGGCACAGAACAGGCAAAAGGTGTCCCGACAGGAAATGATGGGTTTCAACCATAAAGAATGTTTATAAATATTGGAAATTAAAAAAACACTGAAATAGAGTTATTGAGATTTCAGTCTCTCTTCTTCTGTTCACCGTTTTGCCATTCTGAGCTGATTAAGCCTTAAAACGCAGCGTTAAACATATCTCTCACACAACCGAGGCAAACAGGTGCCCCGACTGGAAATGATGGGTGTTAACCATAAAGAATGTTTATAAATATTGGAAATTAACAAAACACTGAAATAGTGTTATTGAGATTTCAGTCTCTCTACTTCTGTTCAGAGTATGCACCTTTTTGCCATTCTGAGCTGATTAAACATTAAAACGCACCATTAAACCTCGCTCTCACACAACAGAGGCAACAGGTGCCCCGATGAGAAATGATGGGTTTCAACCATAAAGAATGTTTATAAATATTGGGAATTAAGAAACGTTGACAACAGTGTTGTTGAGATTTCAGTCTCTCTACTTCTGTTCAGAGTATACAGCTATTGGCCATTCTGTCCTGATTAAACCTGAAAACGCAGCTTAAAACCACTCTCTCCACAGACAGGCATTGCTCCCAAGGCACAGAACAGGCAAAAGGTGTCCCGACAGGAAATGATGGGTTTCAACCATAAAGAATGTTTATAAATATTGGAAATTAAAAAAACACTGAAATAGAGTTATTGAGATTTCAGTCTCTCTTCTTCTGTTCACCGTTTTGCCATTCTGAGCTGATTAAGCCTTAAAACGCAGCGTTAAACATATCTCTCACACAACCGAGGCAACAGGTGCCCCGACTGGAAATGATGGGTGTTAACATAAAGAATGTTTATAAATATTGGAAATTAACAAAACACTGAAATAGTGTTATTGAGATTTCAGTCTCTCTACTTCTGTTCAGAGTATGCACCTTTTTGCCATTCTGAGCTGATTAAACATTAAAACGCACCATTAAACCTCGCTCTCACACAACAGAGGCAACAGGTGCCCCGATGAGAAATGATGGGTTTCAACCATAAAGAATGTTTATAAATATTGGGAATTAAGAAACGTTGACAACAGTGTTGTTGAGATTTCAGTCTCTCTACTTCTGTTCAGAGTATACAGCTATTGGCCATTCTGTCCTGATTAAACCTGAAAACGCAGCTTAAACCACTCTCTCCACAGACAGGCATTGCTCCCAAGGCACAGAACAGGCAAAAGGTGTCCCGACAGGAAATGATGGGTTTCAACCATAAAGAATGTTTATAAATATTGGAAATTAAAAAAACACTGAAATAGTGTTATTGAGATTTCAGTCTCTCTTCTTCTGTTCACCTTTTTGCCATTCTGAGCTGATTAAGCCTTAAAACTCAGCATTAAAACTCTCTCTCACACAACAGAGGCAACAGGTGCCCCGACTGGAAATGATGGGTGTCAAACATAAAGAATGTTTATAAGCATTGGAAATTAAGAAACTCTGAAACAGTGTTATTGAGATTTCAGTCTCTCTACTTCTGTTCAGAGTATGCACCTTTTTGCCATTCTGTCCTGATTAAACATTAAAACGCACCATTAAACCTCGCTCTCACACAACAGAGGCAACAGGTGCCCCGATGAGAAATGATGGGTTTCAACCATAAAGAATGTTTATAAATATTGGGAATTAAGAAACGTTGACAACAGTGTTGTTGAGATTTCAGTCTCTCTACTTCTGTTCAGAGTATACAGCTATTGGCCATTCTGTCCTGATTAAACCTGAAAACGCAGCTTAAAACCACTCTCTCCACAGACAGGCATTGCTCCCAAGGCACAGAACAGGCAAAAGGTGTCCCGACAGGAAATGATGGGTTTCAACCATAAAGAATGTTTATAAATATTGGAAATTAAAAAAACACTGAAATAGAGTTATTGAGATTTCAGTCTCTCTTCTTCTGTTCACCTTTTTGCCATTCTGAGCTGATTAAGCCTTAAAACTCAGCGTTAAACCTCTCTCTCACACAACAGAGGCAACAGGTGCCCCGACTGGAAATGATGGGTGTCAAACATAATAAATGTTTATAAGCATTGGAAATTAAGAAACTCTGAAACAGTGTTATTGAGATTTCAGTCTCTCTACTTCTGTTCAGAGTATGCACCTTTTTGCCATTCTGAGCTGATTAAACATTAAAACGCACCATTAAACCTCGCTCTCACACAACAGAGGCAACAGGTGCCCCGATGAGAAATGATGGGTTTCAACCATAAAGAATGTTTATAAATATTGGGAATTAAGAAACTCTGAAACAGTGTTATTGAGATTTCAGTCTCTCTACTTCTGTTCAGAGTATGCACCTTTTTGCCATTCTGTCCTGATTAAACATTAAAACGCACCATTAAACCTCGCTCTCACACAACAGAGGCAACAGGTGCCCCGATGAGAAATGATGGGTTTCAACCATAAAGAATGTTTATAAATATTGGGAATTAAGAAACGTTGACAACAGTGTTGTTGAGATTTCAGTCTCTCTACTTCTGTTCAGAGTATACAGCTATTGGCCATTCTGTCCTGATTAAACCTGAAAACGCAGCTTAAAACCACTCTCTCCACAGACAGGCATTGCTCCCAAGGCACAGAACAGGCAAAAGGTGTCCCGACAGGAAATGATGGGTTTCAACCATAAAGAATGTTTATAAATATTGGAAATTAAAAAAACACTGAAATAGAGTTATTGAGATTTCAGTCTCTCTTCTTCTGTTCACCGTTTTTGCCATTCTGAGCTGATTAAGCCTTAAAACGCAGCGTTAAACATATCTCTCACACAACCGAGGCAACAGGTGCCCCGACTGGAAATGATGGGTGTTAACCATAAAGAATGTTTATAAATATTGGAAATTAACAAAACACTGAAATAGTGTTATTGAGATTTCAGTCTCTCTACTTCTGTTCAGAGTATGCACCTTTTTGCCATTCTGAGCTGATTAAACATTAAAACGCACCATTAAACCTCGCTCTCACACAACAGAGGCAACAGGTGCCCCGATGAGAAATGATGGGTTTCAACCATAAAGAATGTTTATAAATATTGGGAATTAAGAAACGTTGACAACAGTGTTGTTGAGATTTCAGTCTCTCTACTTCTGTTCAGAGTATACAGCTATTGGCCATTCTGTCCTGATTAAACCTGAAAACGCAGCTTAAAACCACTCTCTCCACAGACAGGCATTGCTCCCAAGGCACAGAACAGGCAAAAGGTGTCCCGACAGGAAATGATGGGTTTCAACCATAAAGAATGTTTATAAATATTGGAAATTAAAAAAACACTGAAATAGAGTTATTGAGATTTCAGTCTCTCTTCTTCTGTTCACCGTTTTGCCATTCTGAGCTGATTAAGCCTTAAAACGCAGCGTTAAACATATCTCTCACACAACCGAGGCAACAGGTGCCCCGACTGGAAATGATGGGTGTTAACCATAAAGAATGTTTATAAATATTGGAAATTAACAAAACACTGAAATAGTGTTATTGAGATTTCAGTCTCTCTACTTCTGTTCAGAGTATGCACCTTTTTGCCATTCTGAGCTGATTAAACATTAAAACGCACCATTAAACCTCGCTCTCACACAACAGAGGCAACAGGTGCCCCGATGAGAAATGATGGGTTTCAACCATAAAGAATGTTTATAAATATTGGGAATTAAGAAACGTTGACAACAGTGTTGTTGAGATTTCAGTCTCTCTACTTCTGTTCAGAGTATACAGCTATTGGCCATTCTGTCCTGATTAAACCTGAAAACGCAGCTTAAAACCACTCTCTCCACAGACAGGCATTGCTCCCAAGGCACAGAACAGGCAAAAGGTGTCCCGACAGGAAATGATGGGTTTCAACCATAAAGAATGTTTATAAATATTGGAAATTAAAAAAACACTGAAATAGAGTTATTGAGATTTCAGTCTCTCTTCTTCTGTTCACCGTTTTGCCATTCTGAGCTGATTAAGCCTTAAAACGCAGCGTTAAACATCTCTCTCACACAACCGAGGCAACAGGTGCCCCGACTGGAAATGACGGGTGTTAACCATAAAGAATGTTTATAAATATTGGAAATTAACAAAACACTGAAATAGTGTTATTGAGATTTCAGTCTCTCTTCTTCTGTTCACCTTTTTGCCATTCTGAGCTGATTAAGCCTTAAAACTCAGCATTAAAACTCTCTCTCACACAACAGAGGCAACAGGTGCCCCGACTGGAAATGATGGGTGTCAAACATAAAGAATGTTTATAAGCATTGGAAATTAAGAAACTCTGAAACAGTGTTATTGAGATTTCAGTCTCTCTACTTCTGTTCAGAGTATGCACCTTTTTGCCATTCTGTCCTGATTAAACATTAAAACGCACCATTAAACCTCGCTCTCACACAACAGAGGCAACGGGTGCCCCGATGAGAAATGATGGGTTTCAACCATAAAGAATGTTTATAAATATTGGGAATTAAGAAACGTTGACAACAGTGTTGTTGAGATTTCAGTCTCTCTACTTCTGTTCAGAGTATACAGCTATTGGCCATTCTGTCCTGATTAAACCTGAAAACGCAGCTTAAAACCACTCTCTCCACAGACAGGCATTGCTCCCAAGGCACAGAACAGGCAAAAGGTGTCCCGACAGGAAATGATGGGTTTCAACCATAAAGAATGTTTATAAATATTGGAAATTAAAAAAACACTGAAATAGAGTTATTGAGATTTCAGTCTCTCTTCTTCTGTTCACCTTTTTGCCATTCTGAGCTGATTAAGCCTTAAAACTCAGCGTTAAACCTCTCTCTCACACAACAGAGGCAACAGGTGCCCCGACTGGAAATGATGGGTGTCAAACATAATAAATGTTTATAAGCATTGGAAATTAAGAAACTCTGAAACAGTGTTATTGAGATTTCAGTCTCTCTACTTCTGTTCAGAGTATGCACCTTTTTGCCATTCTGAGCTGATTAAACATTAAAACGCACCATTAAACCTCGCTCTCACACAACAGAGGCAACAGGTGCCCCGATGAGAAATGATGGGTTTCAACCATAAAGAATGTTTATAAATATTGGGAATTAAGAAACTCTGAAACAGTGTTATTGAGATTTCAGTCTCTCTACTTCTGTTCAGAGTATGCACCTTTTTGCCATTCTGTCCTGATTAAACATTAAAACGCACCATTAAACCTCGCTCTCACACAACAGAGGCAACAGGTGCCCCGATGAGAAATGATGGGTTTCAACCATAAAGAATGTTTATAAATATTGGGAATTAAGAAACGTTGACAACAGTGTTGTTGAGATTTCAGTCTCTCTACTTCTGTTCAGAGTATACAGCTATTGGCCATTCTGTCCTGATTAAACCTGAAAACGCAGCTTAAAACCACTCTCTCCACAGACAGGCATTGCTCCCAAGGCACAGAACAGGCAAAAGGTGTCCCGACAGGAAATGATGGGTTTCAACCATAAAGAATGTTTATAAATATTGGAAATTAAAAAAACACTGAAATAGAGTTATTGAGATTTCAGTCTCTCTTCTTCTGTTCACCGTTTTGCCATTCTGAGCTGATTAAGCCTTAAAACGCAGCGTTAAACATATCTCTCACACAACCGAGGCAACAGGTGCCCCGACTGGAAATGATGGGTGTTAACCATAAAGAATGTTTATAAATATTGGAAATTAACAAAACACTGAAATAGTGTTATTGAGATTTCAGTCTCTCTACTTCTGTTCAGAGTATGCACCTTTTTGCCATTCTGAGCTGATTAAACATTAAAACGCACCATTAAACCTCGCTCTCACACAACAGAGGCAACAGGTGCCCCGATGAGAAATGATGGGTTTCAACCATAAAGAATGTTTATAAATATTGGGAATTAAGAAACGTTGACAACAGTGTTGTTGAGATTTCAGTCTCTCTACTTCTGTTCAGAGTATACAGCTATTGGCCATTCTGTCCTGATTAAACCTGAAAACGCAGCTTAAAACCACTCTCTCCACAGACAGGCATTGCTCCCAAGGCACAGAACAGGCAAAAGGTGTCCCGACAGGAAATGATGGGTTTCAACCATAAAGAATGTTTATAAATATTGGAAATTAAAAAAACACTGAAATAGAGTTATTGAGATTTCAGTCTCTCTTCTTCTGTTCACCGTTTTGCCATTCTGAGCTGATTAAGCCTTAAAACGCAGCGTTAAACATATCTCTCACACAACCGAGGCAACAGGTGCCCCGACTGGAAATGATGGGTGTTAACCATAAAGAATGTTTATAAATATTGGAAATTAACAAAACACTGAAATAGTGTTATTGAGATTTCAGTCTCTCTACTTCTGTTCAGAGTATGCACCTTTTTGCCATTCTGAGCTGATTAAACATTAAAACGCACCATTAAACCTCGCTCTCACACAACAGAGGCAACAGGTGCCCCGATGAGAAATGATGGGTTTCAACCATAAAGAATGTTTATAAATATTGGGAATTAAGAAACGTTGACAACAGTGTTGTTGAGATTTCAGTCTCTCTACTTCTGTTCAGAGTATACAGCTATTGGCCATTCTGTCCTGATTAAACCTGAAAACGCAGCTTAAAACCACTCTCTCCACAGACAGGCATTGCTCCCAAGGCACAGAACAGGCAAAAGGTGTCCCGACAGGAAATGATGGGTTTCAACCATAAAGAATGTTTATAAATATTGGAAATTAAAAAAACACTGAAATAGTGTTATTGAGATTTCAGTCTCTCTTCTTCTGTTCACCTTTTTGCCATTCTGAGCTGATTAAGCCTTAAAACTCAGCATTAAAACTCTCTCTCACACAACAGAGGCAACAGGTGCCCCGACTGGAAATGATGGGTGTCAAACATAAAGAATGTTTATAAGCATTGGAAATTAAGAAACTCTGAAACAGTGTTATTGAGATTTCAGTCTCTCTACTTCTGTTCAGAGTATGCACCTTTTTGCCATTCTGTCCTGATTAAACATTAAAACGCACCATTAAACCTCGCTCTCACACAACAGAGGCAACAGGTGCCCCGATGAGAAATGATGGGTTTCAACCATAAAGAATGTTTATAAATATTGGGAATTAAGAAACGTTGACAACAGTGTTGTTGAGATTTCAGTCTCTCTACTTCTGTTCAGAGTATACAGCTATTGGCCATTCTGTCCTGATTAAACCTGAAAACGCAGCTTAAAACCACTCTCTCCACAGACAGGCATTGCTCCCAAGGCACAGAACAGGCAAAAGGTGTCCCGACAGGAAATGATGGGTTTCAACCATAAAGAATGTTTATAAATATTGGAAATTAAAAAAACACTGAAATAGAGTTATTGAGATTTCAGTCTCTCTTCTTCTGTTCACCTTTTTGCCATTCTGAGCTGATTAAGCCTTAAAACTCAGCGTTAAACCTCTCTCTCACACAACAGAGGCAACAGGTGCCCCGACTGGAAATGATGGGTGTCAAACATAATAAATGTTTATAAGCATTGGAAATTAAGAAACTCTGAAACAGTGTTATTGAGATTTCAGTCTCTCTACTTCTGTTCAGAGTATGCACCTTTTTGCCATTCTGAGCTGATTAAACATTAAAACGCACCATTAAACCTCGCTCTCACACAACAGAGGCAACAGGTGCCCCGATGAGAAATGATGGGTTTCAACCATAAAGAATGTTTATAAATATTGGGAATTAAGAAACTCTGAAACAGTGTTATTGAGATTTCAGTCTCTCTACTTCTGTTCAGAGTATGCACCTTTTTGCCATTCTGTCCTGATTAAACATTAAAACGCACCATTAAACCTCGCTCTCACACAACAGAGGCAACAGGTGCCCCGATGAGAAATGATGGGTTTCAACCATAAAGAATGTTTATAAATATTGGGAATTAAGAAACGTTGACAACAGTGTTGTTGAGATTTCAGTCTCTCTACTTCTGTTCAGAGTATACAGCTATTGGCCATTCTGTCCTGATTAAACCTGAAAACGCAGCTTAAAACCACTCTCTCCACAGACAGGCATTGCTCCCAAGGCACAGAACAGGCAAAAGGTGTCCCGACAGGAAATGATGGGTTTCAACCATAAAGAATGTTTATAAATATTGGAAATTAAAAAAACACTGAAATAGAGTTATTGAGATTTCAGTCTCTCTTCTTCTGTTCACCGTTTTGCCATTCTGAGCTGATTAAGCCTTAAAACGCAGCGTTAAACATATCTCTCACACAACCGAGGCAACAGGTGCCCCGACTGGAAATGATGGGTGTTAACCATAAAGAATGTTTATAAATATTGGAAATTAACAAAACACTGAAATAGTGTTATTGAGATTTCAGTCTCTCTACTTCTGTTCAGAGTATGCACCTTTTTGCCATTCTGAGCTGATTAAACATTAAAACGCACCATTAAACCTCGCTCTCACACAACAGAGGCAACAGGTGCCCCGATGAGAAATGATGGGTTTCAACCATAAAGAATGTTTATAAATATTGGGAATTAAGAAACGTTGACAACAGTGTTGTTGAGATTTCAGTCTCTCTACTTCTGTTCAGAGTATACAGCTATTGGCCATTCTGTCCTGATTAAACCTGAAAACGCAGCTTAAAACCACTCTCTCCACAGACAGGCATTGCTCCCAAGGCACAGAACAGGCAAAAGGTGTCCCGACAGGAAATGATGGGTTTCAACCATAAAGAATGTTTATAAATATTGGAAATTAAAAAACACTGAAATAGAGTTATTGAGATTTCAGTCTCTCTTCTTCTGTTCACCGTTTTGCCATTCTGAGCTGATTAAGCCTTAAAACGCAGCGTTAAACATATCTCTCACACAACCGAGGCAACAGGTGCCCCGGACTGGAAATGATGGGTGTTAACCATAAAGAATGTTTATAAATATTGGAAATTAACAAAACACTGAAATAGTGTTATTGAGATTTCAGTCTCTCTACTTCTGTTCAGAGTATGCACCTTTTTGCCATTCTGGAGCTGATTAAACATTAAAACGCACCATTAAACCTCGCTCTCACACAACAGAGGCAACAGGTGCCCCGATGAGAAATGATGGGTTTCAACCATAAAGAATGTTTATAAATATTGGGAATTAAGAAACGTTGACAACAGTGTTGTTGAGATTTCAGTCTCTCTACTTCTGTTCAGAGTATACAAGCTATTGGCCATTCTGTCCTGATTAAACCTGAAAACGCAGCTTAAAACCACTCTCTCCACAGACAGGCATTGCTCCCAAGGCACAGAACAGCAAAAGGTGTCCCGACAGGAAATGATGGGTTTCAACCATAAAGAATGTTTATAAATATTGGAAATTAAAAAACACTGAAATAGTGTTATTGAGATTTCAGTCTCTCTTCTTCTGTTTTTTTGATTCTGAGCTGATTAAGCCTTAAAACTCAGCGTTAAAACTCTCTCTCACAACAGAGGCAACAGGTGCCCCGACTGGAAATGATGGGTGAAACATAAAGAATGTTTATAAATTGGAAATTAAGAAACTCTGAAACAGTGTTATTGAGATTTCAGTCTCTCTACTTCTGTTCAGAGTATCACCTTTTTGCCATTCTGAGCTGATTAAACATTAAAACGCTTAAGCTCTCACACAACAGAGGCAACAGGTGCCCCGATGAGAAATGATGGGTTTCAACCATAAAGAATGTTTATAAATATTGGGAATTAAGAAACTTGAAACAGTGAGATTTCAGTCTCTCTACTTCTGTTCAGAGTATCACTTTTTGCCATTCTGAGCTGATTAAACCTTAAAACGCAGCTCTCACACACAGAGGCAACAGGTGCCCCGACTGGGAAATGATGGGTTTCAACCATAAAGAATGTTTATAAATATTGGAAATTAAAAAAACACTGAAATAGTGTTATTGAGATTTCAGTCTCTCTTCTTCTGTTCACCTTTTTGCCATTCTGAGCTGATTAAGCCTTAAAACTCAGCGTTAAACCTCTCTCTCACACAACAGAGGCAACAGGTGCCCCGACTGGAAATGATGGGTGTCAACATAAAGAATGTTTATAAGCATTGGAAATTAAAGAAACTCTGAAACAGTGTTATTGAGATTTCAGTCTCTCTACTTCTGTTCAGAGTATACAGCTATTGCCATTCTGTCCTGATTAAACCTGAAAACGCAGCTTAAAACCACTCTCTCTTGCTCCAAGGCACAGAACAGGCAAAGGTGTCCCGACAGGAAATGATGGGTTTCAACCATAAAGAATGTTTATAAATATTGGAAATTAAAAAAAACACTGAAATGGAGTTATTGAGATTTCAGTCTCTCCTTCTGTTCACCTTTTGCCATTCTGAGCTGATTAAGCCTTAAAACGCAGCGTTAAACATCTCTCTCACACAACGAGGCAACAGGTGCCCCGACAGGAAATGATGGGTGTTAACCATAAAGAATGTTTATAAATATTGGAAATTAAAAAACACTGAAATAGTGTTATTGAGATTTCAGTCTCTCTTCTTCTGTTCACCTTTTTGCCATTCTGAGCTGATTAAGCCTTAAAACTCAGCGTTAAACCTCTCTCTCACACAACAGAGGCAACAGGTGCCCCGACTGGAAATGATGGGTGTCAAACATAAAGAATGTTTATAAGCATTGGAAATTAAGAAACTCTGAAACAGTGTTATTGAGATTTCAGTCTCTCTACTTCTGTTCAGAGTATGCACCTTTTTGCCATTCTGAGCTGATTAAACATTAAAACGCACCATTAAACCTCGCTCTCACACAACAGAGGCAACAGGTGCCCCGATGAGAAATGATGGGTTTCAACCATAAAGGAATGTTTATAAATATTGGGAATTAAGAAACGTTGACAACAGTGTTGTTGAGATTTCAGTCTCTCTACTTCTGTTCAGAGTATACAGCTATTGGCCATTCTGTCCTGATTAAACCTGAAAACGCAGCTTAAAACCACTCTCTCCACAGACAGGCATTGCTCCCAAGGCACAGAACAGGCAAAAGGTGTCCCGACAGGAAATGATGGGTTTCAACCATAAAGAATGTTTATAAATATTGGAAATTAAACAAAACACTGAAATAGTGTTATTGAGATTTCAGTCTCTCTTCTTCTGTTCACCTTTTTGCCATTCTGGAGCTGATTAAGCCTTAAAACTCAGCGTTAAAACTCTCTCTTCACACAACAGAGGCAACAGGTGCCGCCGACTGGAAATGATGGGGTGTCAAACATAAAGAATGTTTATAAGCATTGGAAATTAAGAAACTCTGAAACAGTGTTATTGAGATTTCAGTCTCTCTACTTCTGTTCAGAGTATGCACCTTTTTGCCATTCTGAGCTGATTAAACATTAAAACGCACCATTAAACCTCGCTCTCACACAACAGAGGCAACAGGTGCCCCGATGAGAAATGATGGGTTTCAACCATAAAGAATGTTTATAAATATTGGGAATTAAGAAACGTTGACAACAGTGTTGTTGAGATTTCAGTCTCTCTACTTCTGTTCAGAGTATACAGCTATTGGCCATTCTGTCCTGATTAAACCTGAAAACGCAGCTTAAAACCACTCTCTCCACAGACAGGCATTGCTCCCAAGGCACAGAACAGGCAAAAGGTGTCCCGACAGGAAATGATGGGTTTCAACCATAAAGAATGTTTATAAATATTGGAAATTAAAAAACACTGAAATAGTGTTATTGAGATTTCAGTCTCTCTTCTTCTGTTCACCTTTTTGCCATTCTGAGCTGATTAAGCCTTAAAACTCAGCGTTAAAACTCTCTCTCACACAACAGAGGCAACAGGTGCCCCGACTGGAAATGATGGGTGTCAAACATAAAGAATGTTTATAAGCATTGGAAATTAAGAACTCTGAAAGTGTTATTGAGATTTCAGTCTCTCTACTTCTGTTCAGAGTATGCACCTTTTTGCCATTCTGAGCTGATTAAACATTAAAACGCACCATTAAACCTCGCTCTCACACACAGAGGCAACAGGTGCCCCGATGAGAAATGATGGGTTTCAACCATAAAGAATGTTTATAAATATTGGGAATTAAGAAACGTTGACAACAGTGTTGTTGAGATTTCAGTCTCTCTACTTCTGTTCAGAGTATACAGCTATTGGCCATTCTGTCCTGATTAAACCTGAAAACGCAGCTTAAAACCACTCTCTCCACAGACAGGCATTGCTCCCAAGGCACAGAACAGGCAAAAGGTGTCCCGACAGGAAATGATGGGTTTCAACCATAAAGAATGTTTATAAATATTGGAAATTAAAAAACACTGAAATAGTGTTATTGAGATTTCAGTCTCTCTTCTTCTGTTCACCTTTTGCCATTCTGAGCTGATTAAGCCTTAAAACTCAGCGTTAAAACTCTCTCTCACACAACAGAGGCAACAGGTGCCCCGACTGGAAATGATGGGTGTCAAACATAAAGAATGTTTAAATTGGAAATTAAGAAACTCTGAAAGTGTTATTGAGATTTCAGTCTCTCTACTTCTGTCAGAGTCACCTTTTTGCCATTCTGAGCTGATTAATTAAAACTTAAACCTCTCTCACACAACAGAGGCAACAGGTGCCCCGATGAGAAATGATGGGTTTCAACATAAAGAATGTTTATAAATATTGGAATTAAGAAACTTGAAACAGTGTTATTGAGATTTCAGTCTCTCTACTTCTGTTCAGAGTATGCACCTTTTTGCCATTCTGAGCTGATTAAACATTAAAACGCACCATTAAACCTCGCTCTCACACAACAGAGGCAACAGGTGCCCCGATGAGAAATGATGGTTTTCAACCATAAAGAATGTTTATATTGGGAATTAAGTTGAGTTGTTGAGATTTCAGTCTCTCTACTTCTGTTCAGAGTATACAGCTATTGGCCATTCTGTCCTGATTAACCTGAAAACGCAGCTTAAAACCACTCTCTCCACAGACAGGCATTGCTCCCAAGGCACAGAACAGGCAAAAGGTGTCCCGACAGGAAATGATGGGTTTCAACCATAAAGAATGTTTATAAATATTGGAAATTAAAAACACTGAAATAGTGTTATTGAGATTTCAGTCTCTCTTCTTCTGTTCACTTTTGCCATTCTGAGCTGATTAAGCCTTAAAAGCGTTAGCAACAGGTTCTCTGAAACCAGTCTCTAATTCTGAGCTGATTAAACATTAAAACTTAAACACACAACAGAGGCAACAGGTTTGATGGGTTTCATAAAGAATGTTTATAAATATTGGTTATTGAGTGTTTTGAGATTTCAGTCTCTCTACTTCTGTTCAGAGTATGCACCTTTTTGCCATTCTGAGCTGATTAAACATTAAAACGCTTAAACTCTCTCTCACACAACAGAGGCAACAGGTGCCCCGACTGGAAATGATGGGTTTCAACCATAAAGAATGTTTATAAATATTGGAAATTAAAAAAAACTGAAATAGTGTTATTGAGATTTCAGTCTCTCTTCTTCTGTTCACCTTTTTGCCATTCTGAGCTGATTAAGCCTTAAAACTCAGCGTTAAAACTCTCTCTCACACAACAGAGGCAACAGGTGCCCCGACTGGAAATGATGGGTGTCAACATAAAGAATGTTCATTGGAAATTAAGAAACTCTGAAACAGTGTTATGAGATTTCAGTCTCTCTACTTCTGTTCAGAGTATACAGCTATTGGCCATTCTGTCCTGATTAAACCTGAAAACGCAGCTTAAAACCACTCTCCACAGACAGGCATTGCTCCCAAGGCACAGAACAGGCAAAAGTGTCCCGACAGGAAATGATGGGTTTCAACATAAAGAATGTTTATAAATATTGGAAATTAAAAAACACTGAAATAGTGTTATTGAGATTTCAGTCTCTCTTCTTCTGTTCACCTTTTGCCATTCTGAGCTGATTAAGCCTTAAAACGCAGCGTTAAAATCTCTCTCACACAACAGAGGCAACAGGTGCCCCGACTGGAAATGATGGGTGTCAAACATAAAGAATGTTTATAAGCATTGGAAATTAAGAAACTCTGAAACAGTGTTATTGAGATTTCAGTCTCTCTACTTCTGTTCAGAGTATGCACCTTTTTGCCATTCTGAGCTGATTAAACATTAAAACGCACCATTAAACCTCGCTCTCACACAACAGAGGCAACAGGTGCCCCGATGAAAATGATGGGTTTCAACCATAAAGAATGTTTATAAATATTGGGAATTAAGAAACGTTGACAACAGTGTTGTTGAGATTTCAGTCTCTCTACTTCTGTTCAGAGTATACAGCTATTGGCCATTCTGTCCTGATTAAACCTGAAAACGCAGCTTAAAACCACTCTCTCCACAGACAGGCATTGCTCCCAAGGCACAGAACAGGCAAAAGGTGTCCCGACAGGAAATGATGGGTTTCAACCATAAAGAATGTTTATAAATATTGGAATTAAAAAAAACACTGAAATAGTGTTATTGAGATTTCAGTCTCTCTTCTTCTGTTCACCTTTTGCCATTCTGAGCTGATTAAGCCTTAAAACTCAGCGTTAAAACTCTCTCTCACACAACAGAGGCAACAGGTGCCCCGACTGGAAATGATGGGTGTCAAACATAAAGAATGTTTATAAGCATTGGAAATTAAGAAACTCTGAAACAGTGTTATTGAGATTTCAGTCTCTCTACTTCTGTTCAGAGTATGCACCTTTTTGCCATTCTGAGCTGATTAAACATTAAAACGCACCATTAAACCTCGCTCTCACACAACAGAGGCAACAGGTGCCCCGATGAGAAATGATGGGTTTCAACCATAAAGAATGTTTATAAATATTGGGAATTAAGAAACTTGACAACAGTGTTGTTGAGATTTCAGTCTCTCTACTTCTGTTCAGAGTATCACCTTTTTGCCATTCTGAGCTGATTAAACATTAAAACGCACCATTAAACCTCGCTCTCACACAACAGAGGCAACAGGTGCCCCGACTGGAAATGATGGGTTTCAACCATAAAGAATGTTTATAAATTGGAAATTAAGAAATTGAAACAGTGTTATTGAGATTTCAGTCTCTCTACTTCTGTTCAGAGTATACAGCTATTGGCCATTCTGTCCTGATTAAACCTGAAAACGCAGCTTAAAACCACTCTCTCCACAGACAGGCATTGCTCCCAAGGCACAGAACAGGCAAAAGGTGTCCCGACAGGAAATGATGGGTTTCAACATAAAGAATGTTTATAAATATTGGAAATTAAAAAACACTGAAATAGTTATTGAGATTTCAGTCTCTCTTCTTCTGTTCACCGTTTTGCCATTCTGAGCTGATTAAGCCTTAAAACGCAGCGTTAACATCTCTCTCACACAACCGAGGCAACAGGTGCCCCGACAGGAAATGATGGGTGTTAACCATAAAGAATGTTTATAAATATTGGAAATTAACAAAACACTGAAATAGTGTTATTGAGATTTCAGTCTCTCTTCTTCTGTTCACCTTTTTGCCATTCTGAGCTGATTAAGCCTTAAAACTCAGCGTTAAACCTCTCTCTCACACAACAGAGGCAACAGGTGCCCCGACTGGAAATGATGGGTGTCAAACATAAAGAATGTTTATAAGCATTGGAAATTAAGAAACTCTGAAACAGTGTTATTGAGATTTCAGTCTCTCTACTTCTGTTCAGAGTATGCACCTTTTTGCCATTCTGAGCTGATTAAACATTAAAACGCACCATTAAACCTCGCTCTCACACAGAGGCAACAGGTGCCCCGATGAGAAATGATGGGTTTCAACCATAAAGAATGTTTATAAATATTGGGAATTAAGAAACGTTGACAACAGTGTTGTTGAGATTTCAGTCTCTCTACTTCTGTTCAGAGTATACAGCTATTGGCCATTCTGTCCTGATTAAACCTGAAAACGCAGCTTAAAACCACTCTCTCCACAGACAGGCATTGCTCCCAAGGCACAGAACAGGCAAAAGGTGTCCCGACAGGAAATGATGGGTTTCAACCATAAAGAATGTTTATAAATATTGGAAATTAAAAACACTGAAATAGTGTTATTGAGATTTCAGTCTCTCTTCTTCTGTTCACCTTTTTGCCATTCTGAGCTGATTAAGCCTTAAAACTCAGCGTTAAACCTCTCTCTCACACAACAGAGGCAACAGGTGCCCCGATGGAAATGATGGGTTTCAACCATAAAGAATGTTTATAAATATTGGAATTAAGAAACTGAAACAGTGTTATTGAGATTTCAGTCTCTCTACTTCTGTTCAGAGTATGCACCTTTTTGCCATTCTGAGCTGATTAACATTAAAACGCACATTAAACTCGCTCTCACACAACAGAGGCAACAGGTGCCCCGATGAGAAATGATGGGTTTCAAACCATAAAGAATGTTATAAATATTGGAATTAAGAAACGTTGAAAACAGTGTTGTTGAGATTTCAGTCTCTTCTTTCTGTTCAGAGTATGCACCTTTGCCATTCTGAGCTGATTAAACATTAAAACGCACCATTAAACCTCGCTCTCACACAACAGAGGCAACAGGTGCCCCGATGAGAAATGATGGGTTTCAACCATAAAGAATGTTTATAAATATTGGGAATTAAGAAACGTTGAAACAGTGTTGTTGAGATTTCAGTCTCTCTACTTCTGTTCAGAGTATACAGCTATTGGCCATTCTGTCCTGATTAAACCTGAAAACGCAGCTTAAAACCACTCTCTCCACAGACAGGCATTGCTCCCAAGGCACAGAACAGGCAAAAGGTGTCCCGACAGGAAATGATGGGTTTCAACCATAAAGAATGTTTATAAATATTGGAAATTAAAAAACACTGAAATAGTGTTATTGAGATTTCAGTCTCTCTTCTTCTGTTCACCCTTTTGCCATTCTGAGCTGATTAAGCCTTAAAACTCAGCGTTAAACTCTCTCTCACACAACAGAGGCAACAGGTGCCCGACTGGAAATGATGGGTGTCAAATAAAGAATGTTTATAAGCATTGGAAATTAAGAAACTCTGAAACAGTGTTATTGAGATTTCAGTCTCTCTACTTCTGTTCAGAGTATGCACCTTTTTGCCATTCTGAGCTGATTAAACATTAAAACGCACCATTAAACCTCGCTCTCACACACAGAGGCAACAGGTGCCCCGATGAGAAATGATGGGTTTCAACCATAAAGAATGTTTATAAATATTGGGAATTAAGAAAACCGTTGACAACAGTGTTGTTGAGATTTCAGTCTCTCTACTTCTGTTCAGAGTATGCACCTTTTTGCCATTCTGAGCTGATTAAACCTTAAAACGCAGCTTAAACCTCTCTCTCACACAACAGAGGCAACAGGTGCCCCGACTGGAAATGATGGGTTTCAACCATAAAGAATGTTTATAAATATTGGAAATTAAAAAAACACTGAAATAGTGTTATTGAGATTTCAGTCTCTCTTCTTCTGTTCACCTTTTTGCCATTCTGAGCTGATTAAGCCTTAAAACGCAGCGTTAAAACTCTCTCTCACACAACAGAGGCAACAGGTGCCCCGATGAGAAATGATGGGTTTCAAACCATAAAAATGTTTATAAATATTGGAATTAAGAAACGTTGACAACAGTGTGTTGAGATTTCAGTCTCTCTACTTCTGTTCAGAGTATACAGCTATTGGCCATTCTGTCCTGATTAAACCTGAAAACGCAGCTTAAAACCACTCTCTCCACAGACAGGCATTGCTCCCAAGGCACAGAACAGCAAAGGTGTCCGACAGGAAATGATGGGTTTCAAACCATAAAGAATGTTTATAAATATTGGAAATTAAAAAAACACTGAAATAGGTGTTATTGAGATTTCAGTCTCTCTTCTTCTGTTCACCTTTTTGGCCATTCTGAGCTGATTAAGCCTTAAAACTCAGCGTTAAACATCTCTCTCACACAACCGAGGCCAACAGGTGCCCCGACTGGAAATGATGGGTGTAACCATAAAGAATGTTTATAAATATTGGAAATTAACAAAACACTGAAATAGTGTTATTGAGATTTCAGTCTCTCTTCTTCTGTTCACCTTTTTGCCATTCTGAGCTGATTAAGCCTTAAAACTCAGCGTTAAAACTCTCTCTCACACAACAGAGGCAACAGGTGCCCCGACTGGAAATGATGGGTGTCAAACATAAAGAATGTTTATAAGCATTGGAAAATTAAGAAACTCTGAAACAGTGTTATTGAGATTTCAGTCTCTCTAACTTCTGTTCAGAGTATGCACCTTTTTGCCATTCTGTCCTGATTAAACATTAAAACGCACCATTAAACCTCGCTCTCCACACAACAGAGGCAACAGGTGCCCCGATGAGAAATGATGGGTTTCAACCATAAAGAATGTTTTATAAATATTGGGAATTAAGAAACGTTGACAACAGTGTTGTTGAGATTTCAGTCTCTCTACTTCTGTTCAGAGTATACCAGCTATTGGGCCATTCTGTCCTGATTAAACCTGAAAACGCAGCTTAAAAACACTCTCTCCACAGACAGGCATTGCTCCCCAAGGCACAGAACAGGCAAAAGGTGTCCCGACAGGAAATGATGGGTTTCCAAACCATAAAGAATGTTTATAAATATTGGAAATTAAAAAAAACCACTGAAATGGATGTTATTGAGATTTCAGTCTCTCTTCTTCTGTTCACCGTTTTGCCATTCTGAGCTGATTAAGCCTTAAAACGCAGCGTTAAAACATCTCTCTCACACAACCGAGGCAACAGGTGCCCCGACAGGAAATGATGGGTGTTAAACCATAAAGAATGTTTATAAATATTGGAAATTAACAAAACACTGAAATAGTGTTATTGGAGATTTCAGTCTCTCTACTTCTGTTCAGTATCCCTTTTTGCCATTCTGAGCTGATTTAAACCATTAAAACGGCACCAGTTAAAACCTCGTCTCTCACACAACAGGAGGCAACAGGTGCCCTCGACTGAAGAAATGATGGGTTTCAAACATAAAGAATGTTTATAAATATTGGGAAATTAAGAAACGTTGACAACAGTGTTGTTGAGATTTCAGTCTCTCTACTTCTGTTCAGAGTATGCACCTTTTGCCATTCTGTCTGATTAAACATTAAAACGCACCATTAAACCTCGCTCACACAACAGAGGCAACAGGTGCCCCGATGAGAAATGATGGGTTTCAACCATAAAGAATGTTTATAAATATTGGAAATTAAAAAAACACTGAAATAGTGTTATTGAGATTTCAGTCTCTCTTCTTCTGTTCACCTTTTTGCCATTCTGAGCTGATTAAGCCTTAAAACGCAGCGTTAAACCTCTCTCTCACACAACAGAGGCAACAGGTGCCCCGACTGGAAATGATGGGTTTCAACATAAAGAATGTTTATAAATATTGGAAATTAAAAAACACTGAAATAGTGTTATTGAGATTTCAGTCTCTCTTCTTCTGTTCACCTTTTGCCATTCTGAGCTGATTAAGCCTTAAAACTCAGCGTTAAAACTCTCTCTCACACAACAGAGGCAACAGGTGCCCGACTGGAAATGATGGGTGTTAACCATAAAGAATTTTATAAATATTGGAAATTAAAAAACACTGAAACAGTGTTATTGAGATTTCAGTCTCTCTACTTCTGTTCAGAGTATGCACCTTTTTGCCATTCTGAGCTGATTAAACATTAAAACGCACCATTAAACCTCGCTCTCACACAACAGAGGCAACAGGTGCCCCGATGAGAAATGATGGGTTTCAACCATAAAGAATGTTTATAAATATTGGGAATTAAGAAACGTTGACAACAGTGTTGTTGAGATTTCAGTCTCTCTACTTCTGTTCAGAGTATACAGCTATTGGCCATTCTGTCCTGATTAAACCTGAAAACGCAGCTTAAAACCACTCTCTCCACAGACAGGCATTGCTCCAAGGCACAGAACAGGCAAAAGGTGTCCCGACAGGAAATGATGGGTTTCAACCATAAAGAATGTTTATAAATATTGGAAATTAAAAAAACACTGAAATAGTGTTATTGAGATTTCAGTCTCTCTTCTTCTGTTCACCTTTTTGCCATTCTGAGCTGATTAAGCCTTAAAACGCAGCGTTAAACCTCTCTCTCACACAAACAGGCAAGGTGCCCCGACAGGAAATGATGGGTGTTAACCATAAAGAATGTTTATAAATATTGGAAATTAACAAAACACTGAAAT
>NW_026117909.1:0-24354 GCF_001640805.2 Lates calcarifer
AAACCTGCAGTTCTTCAGGGTAAAACCACAAGTATACTTCAGTACCTTAACCACCACCACAAAATGTAATATCAGGCTATGAGGGCCACAGAACGTACCAGAATATTTGTTTTTTGACCACAAAAAAATACGGTATATCATCATACCGAAAACCTTTAATATGCACAAGGGCAGACAAGAAGGTGAGGCAAGATTTTCATCATTTCCTCTTTGTAATCTCAGCTCTCTGAAAAGCCTCCTTTGATATTAGATTTCTCAGGTGAAAGTAACATGCTTTGCAGAACATGTATTTCAGATCACTTGGGTTTCCTCAGCAGTAGTTGGATAAGAGAGTTGGCTTGCATGCACAAATGCAGATGGCTGGAGAAGCTAATAATGTCAACAGACGAGACAAGATCATTGATTTACTCTGCTGGGTGACTCGGTGAGGGCAGCACATCACTGAAACAGCAATCTGGTGCCTGGTTTTATGGTTTTATAACACTTAAATGGTCATTCCTACAAGATATAAAAACATAACATCACTGCCTGCAGTTGGCTACCTCAGTCCCTCGACTCTCATTAACAGATCATTCTTTGAGTTACTGCTCAATAAAATCACACCTATGCTCATTCTGGCCACAGAATTTCAGACATTTCAAATGAATTGTGTGTCTGTTTTGGGACAAGGGACACCGATAACAAATTTCAAACAATATTTGTAAGTGACACGTGCATTGTTAGACTCATGCATGTGTTGAAAATGTGACACAATGTGTCTGAACATCCATCAGATACTGAGGAGGCTGTGAGGGTCCCTCACCTCTCTACCTGGGCTCTTTTGTTTGTCTTTCCCACAGTGTCCCATTGTTTTTGAAAGGTTGCAGCCCCTTTCTTTGATGTTTGTCTGTAGTGGCTGATAGATGCATGCAGAGGTCTGCTATCTGCACTCAGCCAGAGCCAAATGAATAAATGGATTGACCATTTGTGCCACAGTGAAAGGGCCCGACCAGAGAAAAGCTTCCCTATCTGGCAAGCAGACACTGTTGTGTTAAGAGATAAGAAAAGCAAAGGCGTTTTGTAACCTGGGTTTTGGATGACCCTGAGCTGTTGAATTAATTGAATCAAGAACTAAAATGACATTATTGACTATAGCAATGTTGAAATACAGGAATGCATCACTTTCATGGTTTGGACTGACATGTCAAGTAAGTTAACGTGTCAACTTGGGCTCTGGGTTTTTTATCACTAATTTCCATTTCCTGGATAAACAGGCATCAGAAACGATTAATTCTGTCAGAGGAAATTTCATCAGTCAATTGATGGAAAATGAATTGGCAATTATCGCATAATGGATTAATCATTTAAGTCTTTCAGAGACACTGGTTTCAACTTCTCAAATGTGACTATTTGCAGTTTTGCTTTGTTATCCATTGACTGTAAATGAAGTAATTTAGTTTGTCAGATAGAATGAGCAAAGTGGATATCGCTATCAATATTTCAATATAGGTTTAATAATTAATTGATTGATAAAGAAAATAGTACTTTTTAAAAAGATTTTAAATTTTAAGGGAAATTCTTTCTCCCCGTTCCACCATTCATGTTAACAACTTGCCGTATGTCATTCCCAGGCACTGATCTGGCTTCTTATAGTAATCTCTTTTCATGCTAAACTGTATTCGTTTTCACTGCAACCTTATGCCCTTTTGTTTTGTCCTGAGTCTCAATGAACACATGTGGGAAAAAACATCACAACTTCCTTGACCTCCCTTTGCCCACTGAATGCTTTGCCACTCAGTGGGCTGGCAACAGGCCCGACACTGCACCCTCTCCCTCTGGGGCCTAACATAATGGGTGGAAAATGGAGGACGTAGTGGTCAGTGTGTGTGTGTATTCGGGCCCCAAACAGGGAAGACAAGGCCTGCTATTGTTTAATTTGTATTCTGGAAAGGAAATGCCTCCACTCGTTTGGCTGCATTGCATTGTTACCATCTGTCTTACAAATGAAGGTGTAAAGTGATGACATAGTGTGCTTCACCAAGGAAAGACATTTGATTTGACAGTATGTAACAAGTATGCAAGGAATGGCATGCATAGTTTGTGCAACCAGCTTTGAAGTGACCCTGAGGTTTTATCAAGAACAGCATCTTGGTATGTTTTTCCTCTTGTGGGGGCCACCTGTGTTCCTGGAAGGATTAGTTTGGAAAAAGGAAGGGGGGAGGGATTAGATGGTGTTACTGGTATAGCCTAGGAGTTTTGAGCTGCCCCCCCAAAAGCCCAGAAGCCAGCAGTTTTTAAAAAATGAACAAGCTTTGTCTTTATTCAGCAGCACACACAATGAGCAGAATTTTGGCTGGATGCAGCCTTCATCAGCATGTCCTAGTTTTCAGCTACCTACTACTCTTGGTCTAATCTCCTTCCTTCCTGCTTCTGTTCTATGAGAGGCTGTTGGTCCTGTTTTCAGCCAAAGATGGGAATGAACCTGAAGCACCTAAGTGGTGTTGAAAGCATAGATCAAACACTCTCTTCTTTTGATCTCGGCACTAAGAGGAAAAAGCTGAAAAATCAGCTGTTAGAATAATTCAAAGTCCATGCAAGTGCTTTTATATTGTTAATGTTAAATAGTTTGAAATAAAGCAATAGGAATAATGAAGGTTGTTCGGGATTTGATGCTCCTGTCCATGTTATAAAACTTTCATGTATCCTTTCTCTGTCTGTGCACTTTGTGGTGATTGTGTTTGGCTCCGTTTAAAAAGGAGACCAGCAAGAGCAAAAAGAAAGAAAGTCAGACCGGAAAATGTAGGGCCCAGGGAGTGGAAAAGATGGGGTCCTTTACATTCTTTCCATACAGTCAATCTGAAATATTTGAGACTGAAGCCACAATTGATGGTTTTGCATATTTCTCCCTGTGAGGCTGTGTTTGAGTGGTGCTGTTTGATTCACCGTGATGTCACTGTGGGATAGGGGGAGAAAGAAACCTACAACACTGCCACCTAGTGGTGCCTGTCTGTCTGGATTATTTAATACTCTGTGCCTCTGAAGTAATTGCCTCAACCCTTTACAGTCAGCACAGTCAGAAATGATTTGTGTCTTGAAGATCACTGAAAGCCACTCATACACTCTACCTGTTTTGTCCTTTTCTTGGTTTTTTATTTCAAATTCTGTGACCAAATTCCCAGTCAAATATATGAGAAATTGATATCTGGTATTATATTTTGTGTTTTTCAAATAGTTTGTTGTCTTGTGTCTGTACTGGACAGCACTGAGAGGCACACAGTATGGGAAGAAAGAGGAAGGGATGGCATGCAACAGAGGTAGTGGTTGATGACCTTTGTGATAATAGAATTAGTTACATAAGTGGGGATTTTGCAGTCGCATGGTCAGAGTCAGTGGGTTAGCAATGGATTTGTGAGAGAAGTTAGTTTACAACCATGGAACAATATCTTTTTTAATAACATTACTCTTTTACCTTGCCACACAAAAACACATCTTTCAAAAATCACCCATTTTATGAATAGCTTCTCGTGATTTTTCAGCTTAGTCTTATATGACAATAATTAAAGCCATTAATGTGTTTTGAATTGATTTGTAATGGGAAAGAGCTAGAGTACGAAAGGTTAATTATGAAAAATTGTGGTACCTACAAAAATATGTAGATAAGATAAAAAATTAAGTGGACATTTTAATTTGTATTTGCAGTTCAGCAGAAATTTGTCACTTTGCCAAGGCAGTAGTTTCTCAGTCCTCCAGTAGGTGGCAGTAGATGTTAGAACATTGCCTCTGTTAAATGACTGCTCCTGTTCATAGTGTTTTCACTGACCACAGACACTTTGAACATAAGGATTTGGTTAGTGAGGATATCACTGTGTGATGTAACAGGACCAGGCAGCCCTCAGGACAGTACAGTTCTTTCTCTGTGTCTGCTTCTTAAAGGCCAAACCCACATTTTAAAAATGTAAACGTTAAGACAGGATCTACACTTGTTTGTGTAGTTTCATAACAGTTTTGATATTAATTCATAGTCTGTAGTAATGTGTCAACACATTTGCTGACTGTGGTAATGTGTAACAGGTGGTGATGATGAATTACACTACTCCTTTTTTCAGCTGTTAGATTTGGTGTTTTCTCACTTTGTTGTTTGTAAAGGGAACCTTTGAATTTAACCTTGACCTTGTAAATAGGCAGAACATTTCTTTGTGTCATACCTTTTTGTTGGCTTGTTAGAAGGTTGTTTATTTTGTTAATCCAAGGCTGTGAGTTTCATTCATCCTTTGTATGGTTGATTTGTATGAAAATGTAACAAATGATAATCACTTTGGTCAGACTATGGTTGGAGTTTGACTGGCACCCTGGCTTTAAGTCAAACCAGTAAAGTTTATGAATTGTGGTTATGAGAGGTGGTTTTCCATTGGAAAAAAACGCATTTGAACAAGAGGATTTCTTTGCTCTTGTGCATAGTATTTTCTCTTCTTTTGTCAAACCAGTTTAAACTTATCATAGAAAGGCCTTTACCACTGCAGAGACTCTGACACTTTTATCCTCTGCTCACACTGACATTTTGTGTCACCAAAACCAGCACAAACAAAGTCTCATTCAGATTTTGTGGTCAGCATTTCATAAAATTTGCAATAAGCTTATGATTGTCGCTCTCAGAAACACAACCCAAACACAGGGTGGCCATTCTGCGTGGTTTCATGTGTGTGATTTTGTGTCTGGCGAGGTCTTAACACAGAACCTCTGTTGTCCCTAAAACTCCGCTGTCGCCACATCTACCTCCAGTTGCCGCCGACAAAGGCATCCCAGTAGCTGCAACCAGCACCGCAACACACACAAACACACACACTGTCAGTGCCCCAGTGTGTACCAATAGACAGTGGCGTAGCTGTGCGGGCTGCCAGCTCTCAGAGAGGGCCACTTTGTTTCACCTCTGACTTGGACTCAGGCCAAACAATCTGAGAGTCGCTCACTGGGTCACTTGATGAAGTAATTGAATGGGGAGTTTATAGTTGTGCAATGTAGTTCCTTCATTTTTTTCACTGCGAGGTGCTTTATTGCTTTCAATTCCAATGTTCAGTCACACAAATCAAGGCCATTGTCCTTGTAAAATGTTTTCTGTTGTATGAGTAGCCGGTTTGTCCTCCAGAATGAATGATCAGTAGTTTAAGCGTCAGTGTGAATACATAATCATAAATTAGCTGTGTTTCAATGTGTTTTTGTAGATGCAGTGTTAAAACAGTGAGTTGATTAACCAATTGATTAATTGACTAAAATTAATCAATAATTATATTAGTTAGTTCACTGGTTTTCATGTTTCAGACTTGAGTATTTGCTGCTTTTTTATGTCATGTAAATTAGATGTCTTTGGGTTTTGTACTGTTAGTTGAACAAAAGAGATAATCTGGAGATGTAATTTTGGACTCTGGGAAACCGTACTGGGCTTTTTTCATTACAAGCTGATATTTGATATATTAAATGGTTAACCTTGAGGAGGAATAGTAACAGTTTTTTGCCCTTACATTGAAAGCAGAGTGGAAATTAATGATTGTATTAATCTGTCTTGATTAATTGATTAACTTTTTAGTTTATAATATGTCAGAAAATAGTGAAAAATGCCCAAAACTTGTTTAGTTTACACTGATATAAAACAAAGAAAGGCAACAACACACTCACTGGAGAAGCTGAGATCAGAAAACAATGCAATAATTAATCAATTATCAATATAGCTGCAGGTTAATTGACTACCTGAATAATCAACTTATCATCTCAGCCCTAATTTAAGACCTTTTTGTTTTGATGTTTCCTTTTGGACCTAAGCTCCTGTGTCTGTTGACACCTTTGCTTTTCTTCCTCAGGACCTGGAGATTGTCTACTCTTATCTCCATGGGATGGAGGCCTTGTCTAACCTGCGAGAGCACCAGCTGAGGTGAGTGTCTGCACACATTTACTGGTACTTAATTAACACACCTTAAAAGCTTGATATCACAATCACATGGATTGAATTTCAAATACAAATTAAAACACAGTGACAACTCCTCAGTGTCTGTTCCATAACAGTTATAGTCCGGGGTGGGAAATGAGACACTGAGCCACTAGCCAGCAGATGCTAGTAAAATTTGTCTGTTTTTTTTAATCGAACAGCCACTCCACCTTCTAACCACTTGTTGGATGGAATCATTTTGCTCTCTAAATAAAAAAAAATTCTGGTTTGTTAGTACTTGTTGGGCTCATCACCTAGATAAGAAAGTGATAAGATCTGTTGGTTCGTGCATGTAGACATAAACATGTAATTTAACAACCTTCAGCTCTTCTGAAAGAGGAGTTTCATTTGGCTTTAAGCCAAAAACATTCAGAAATATCTGACCCCAGTTATATCAATGAGCTCACATTTTTCAAACTTGCTACCCTCTGATGTAATGCACTCACACCCTCAAAAAAAAAACTCTCTCACTCTCATGAGTTGTTCACTGACAGGTACAAAGTTGTCTCACATTGACCTCTGAATTTCCCAGAATGTTGAAAGCAAGGTTTCTTTTCTTGTTAGTGGGTTGACATCAACAGGGAGGTTTTGTTCAGAGGAACCTGATGTTCAGAAAGTGGCATCTGCCCTTAGATCAAGGACTGTAAAGGGGAATTCCTCTGATTTTTACACATCGATATCTGTGTACAGGTCTTGGGAAGTATTACAGAAAATGTGGAACCAGTTGTATAAAGCTTTTTTTGGCTCTAGAGAGAACTGCCTAAAATCTGAGTTAAGTCTGGTTGCGTTTTTTGGCAGGTGCTCTTTGTATTGGCACCTTCACTGTGTCAAGAGACTGGCCAAGTAATTTGAAGACGTCACTTTGAACTTAAGGAAATTGTGATGGGAGCATAATCGATAATGAAAATAATTAGCTGTAGCCCTATTTTCAGCTCTCACATTTTTCTCTGTTTCTTCTGGAATCAGTGTCCATTTCTGTCACCAGGCATCCAGTGGGGCAAATAAGAAAAATTGAAAGGGTTCCTATGAGACAATGTTGTATATTTAAATTGTTTCAGACTGAAAAGACAAGTGTATTTTTATATAAACTTGTCAAAACATCCAAACCTAAACTGATGTGAACATACTACACACATGATTTTTGCTTTTTGCTCTCCTGTCATCACATAAGCCTTCCAGTCTTTTCTGTCTGGCATAGACTTTCCAAACAGTGCATGTCAGATGTCTGTTCCCAGCATGCCTTGTGTGCATACATGTGGATTATACTCGCGAGGGAACAATGTAGCAGTACATGACCCACGAGCTGGAACATTCCTCTGTGAGTGACCCCTCAGAGGCCTCCCACCCTACAGTAACCCCTCTCCCTCTTCCCTGTTTGGATCCTGAGGAATGTCCCCGTGGTCCCACAGACCAACCCACCACTACTGCCAACTTTGGTTTTTGCAACTTAAAAAAAAAAAAAAAACAACTCCCAGCCAGCCAGACATTGCACTAACCATGGGATTATGTTATAGTTTCTTTTCTCTTCATTTCATCTGGGAGGAATGTGTTGTTTTTCTTCTGTGGTTCTTTTTCACAGCGACTTGTTTTTTAGAGCCAGGATTGTTTTTGGTCCTTGTGCAATGGGGCTACAACACGACAGCCGCCCCCAGCTATTTTTGAAGCCTTTTGTGTTTTGATCAGCTACTGTTTACTATAGTTGCCTGCTTGTAACATTGAGGCGCTCTTGTCTTCTCTGGAGGCATCTTGGGAAAGTCTTATATGGATGACTTTTTCACACTTTATGTGGAGGGGAAAGAGTTTGATTACAAAATTAAAGAGCTACCATCTGAAAGTCTGTGACCTATTATTTATCCCTATGAAAGGAAGTGTGAAAAAAAATCCAACAAAGGAGACATTGCTTCTAATTCAGTGGTACTTGAAAATAAAAGCACTTTCACAGTATTTTAAAAAATATGTCATTCTTAAACTGAGAAAAACAGAACAACATTTCACTAATGAGAGTAGTGGGAGCATAAAGTTTATGTGTGCCTATTATAGGAAGAAAAACAAATGGACAGAGTTTGCTCAATAAGTTGTTTAAACCCTTAATCTGAAAATATGTATCTGACCTTAATAATGTTTTGGGAGCAGAGGCATAAGTAGTCCTGTGACTGTAAGGTTAATTGTTTAAATCCCAAAACATAACTAAAAATCTCTGCAAGGCACTAAACCATCAACTGCTATTCTGGAGCTGCCCTGCGTCCAAATACACAGGACTTAAATTGGTCTGGATGCATTCCAGCTGACATGGGTGCAACTATGAGTGTGTAGAAGCAAATTAGATTGAGCTGTGTAACACTAGTACAGCTGATTATTCAACTGTGAAATTAAACTGTGTAATGGTAAATTATTTGTTTGTTATTTGAGTGTTAAATGGAGCCAAAGCGTAAAAAGTTGTTTGGTGATCCAACCATTTCATATGTTTAGTTTTCCCATAAAAATCATTGAAATATTTTTAGTTTAATTTTAAAGAAAGATATGGAAAAAACACACACAAATGTATCCAAAACTTTAGAAGTGAATGTCAAATTGTGGTGTAAAAAAATGCATTATAGCAGAGGCAGAGCAACTGACTTCCCCACTGGCAGTAGGGCCAAAGTGACACAAGACTCTCATGCTCTTGTTCTTAATGCAGTGTCACCATTGTTCTTTCCATCAACACACAAAATACAACCTGGAACTGGATAACACTTCCATTTAGCCTTTTATGTGACCATACAGTACTTCTACCTTTTAGTTATCAGCAGCAAATTCAGTATGTTTCACTGACAGTAGCCTAAAGTCATTCTGAGGAATGTAGAAACATCATTAGTTGTGTGTTTGCCAAAAAATAAATGATAATGTTTCATCTTAAAGCTAATTTCATTGGAGGGTGAATATTTGCTTTGACTGGATTCAGAGCTTTATTAGAGCTAGATTTTGATGTATTCTTTTCATTTTCTGTCTGTTTTGTAACAATATTAACCTGAATTAAATTAAAGTTATTTCCTCTCGTTGTTTTCTGACTGCCACTCTCCCCTCCCTCTCCTCTCTGTCCCTGCAGGATAATGTGTGAGACGGTGCGTTATGAGAGACATGAGGCCAACGAAGTGCTATACTAGTAAGTACTGCAGTGTCTGGTTCTGTGTGGGTGTGGATGCTTGTGTGTAAATGGTTATTGATGATACTTGGTCAAATACTTACATCTCTACCAGCATAAGAAAACATAAAGAAAACTGGGGGCAGCCAATGTAACAATATTTCAATTCAGTTTGATCAAAACACACTCTGCACCGGGCTATTGCTCAGTTATTCATGAGCTGAGGTGTGTCAGCTCCACACAGACCTGGGTGACTTAAATGAAAACAAATGTCCATAAAGCTCAGAGTCAGTCAGAGGATGCCTTTATGGAGGTATGTTTCAATGTCACACAAACCCACTCTACAGCAGAAACAGATTTTTCCAGCCTAATTTTAGCTTGATTCAGTAGGTTACTCTGTATTGAATTGACATAGAAGTAACTGCAGCTATAATGGCTCCGGAAAGCTTTTCCTTCAATGGGGGAAAGCTAACCAGTCGCAAGTGGTAATGCTCATATGCTTCCTCATTTGAGCTATGTGTTGTGGAGGGTTAAGATGATCGGAAAGCTGTATTGACAGTTTCCAGACGGCTTCTGAGTGCGTTTTGGATCTGTCTGCCACAACTGCGTTAAGCAGAAAACACACACAGTGTTTGACCGCTGTCACATGTTGACGTCTTCCAAACACCCATGGTGAGAATTAAGACAGTTAATTAACTCTAGCAGCGTCTCAAGGGGCTAGGGAGGGTGCATTGTCCCTTCTCTGCCTCCTGATCCCCTGTGTGTGTGTGTGTGTGTGTGTGTGTGTGTGTGTGTGTGTGTGTGTGTGTGTGTGTGTGTGTGTGTGTGTGTGTGTGTGTGTGTTGGGGGATGATGTGGAAGAGTCAACACCTCATTAGAAGACCACTTGGCGGTGTGGGAGCTGATTAAACAATAGGAATGCAGATTAAGTCGTGGTCGCATAATAGACTCCAGTTTCAGCACGATTCCCTCAGGCCCCTCACTACACACACACACACACACACACATATATATATTTATATATATTTATGTGTGTGTGTGTGTATAGTCTAGTCTAGTGTAGTCTGCATTATTTGATGCTCTAGTGTAGTGCCTATTCAAAATGTGTTGGGCATAGAGCATGACAGGTACGGAGACCCTCTGGGGTCAGCAGGGGAAAAAAAATCCCTCTGTAAATGTGTAGGCTCTGGGTTTAGCACCCTATGCACCCAGTTCATTAGCTACACTATAGAGATTCATAGTTCATGCCCTTAGATATGTAAACTTTGTTTATTTTGTCAGACAAGTTTGCAGTCATAAAAAGTGAGATAACCGTCTCAGTACAGCAGTGCAGGAATAACTGATGATCGGTGATCACATGGAGCAGCAGGCTCACTGAATGGACATTTAACCAGCTGACACTCAAGGCTGTATGTCCCACTTTACCAGATGTCAGCTGTGATGCACACTTTTAGCATTTTCTGACAGAAAGAGGACAAAGGAGAAGAGATTGAACAACTTTCCTACTCAGTGTTGACAGACAGATATCTTTATGAAAATAAGAAAACACTTTTATAGACAAACTTTAGTTTTGCTTGTATGCAGTGTTTTCAGATTTAGCTGGCTTGGTGTGGATGCCGTCTAAGAAGAGCAGGAGTGCCTGTTTGCTTAGTTTAATCCTGCACAGAAACACAGCAGGTTATTTTCTTTTTGGTTTATTGGTTCATTTAATTTTGCACGAGTGTGTAGGTTTGACTTTTTTTTGTTTGTGTGTCTTGGCACAACTGTTTGTATGTATTAGTGAATATCTATATAAGCATTTGCGTGATTGCATGTATTAACCAATAAAGGTCGATCAGGGCTCTCCCTGATTAGAGCTGGGTGTTAAACATCAGCAGATCAGATCGAGTTTCCTCCGCTGCAGGATCTTAATCAGTCTTCTCTTCTGAAAATACAAGCTTCTAACAGCCTGTCTTCATTCCCTCGTCTGTTTAACAGCAATAATCTGCTGGAGAATGAGGGCTTTAAAAGTCAATGGGGGAGTTTAATGTGATAGTATCTCAATTAAGTTGTAAAAATTGTATGGCTCGTACATTGAGGCATTTCTCAGATGGTTGTAAAGAGAGTTCATTTGCTTAAAGGAAAGAGCCACCTTCAAACTATATTTTTAGCGAAACTATCATGAATTTAAGTCTCATGCAACCAAAGAGTAAGAGCTACTTTCTAGAATTGCCATTTTACAACATGCAAATGGAGAGCATTCACAAAGTTTAACTTTACATTTTAAATGTAAATATACATTTGCATTCACAGGGAATGTTCTTTGCCATAGTACAACTACCGCATCTGATCGTTCTGCTGAGGTGAATTGTGGGATGTACTTCATCATGGAATTAAGGGAGTAAAACTAAAAGAATGAGGGAGGCTATTACTAGTGGTGGGCAGGATGAATGACATTTTCTATTTGCATATATGCATGTATTATATATCACAAGCAATATACTGTATGTTGGATATAGTAAATTTCAGGAGGTTCTGTTAGAGAGATAAAATAATCAGAAGGCACGGGCTGTCACTGACAACCTCAGAAACTGTGATACCTCATATCACTACACAACAAACTAATGTTGAGACCCCATAGGGTGTTGTGGAAGTACTTAGCATCAGACCCTCACAACTCAGCTGGAACCACTTACTAATAATCAGTTATCAATATAGTTGTCACTTAACTTTCTGTCAATCAACTAACCATTCCAGCTGTAGTTTTTTTTTGTTTGTTTGTTTTTTTTAAATGTTGAATTAGCTAAAAAGATTCTTTCTCTCAACTCTAAAGGCCTGGAAATGATTTATTGCTTAGCTGTAGATATTACTGCCCTTGTTTCATATAAATTGGAGCAAAATTTCACTGTTTGGCAGCCATGTCTCTTCTGGGCCTTCCTCCTCTCTTAAATCATGCAAGCACATGATTTTAGCAAGGAAGATATCCAGAAGAACATTTCACATAGAACTAAACCCTGGCTACGTATGCATGTTTTTCTTTTTCCGCGAACACCCATAATGCTGGATAAAACCACTCAGATTCATTCAAATGGCCTAGTTAATGACCCACACACTCACAGCCTCACTCTGACTATCCCTGACAGTTGGCAGTCCTGGAGTAATGATAGGAGGATAATAGTTTAAAAAAAGTACTAATTTCTCCTGCCTGGGGCTCGATATTGCTAGACTGCAAATGCTACATACATGCACACACACACACACACACACACAGTCACACTCAGTATCTCCTGAAAACATCCCATACTGTGACAGCCTGAACCTCTCAGGATTTACCATCCAGAGATTATAGTGCTAAAGCCCTCCTGAGATGGAGGCTGACCTGGCACATTTTACGGTGGCTGGTGAAGAGGGTTAGTATCTTCTAGTTGGCCTTTAACCTCTTCCATGTCAGCCCTTTCAATGCAACCCTAGACCCTTGACCCATACTGGTTTGTGTGGTCCAACTGAAAAACTCAGCAACTACAGATTTGCAATTCAGTGGTTTTTGCTTTCTGTTGGAGTGGTACAGTCAGCTTGTTTGGCAGTCAGATTTTTTTTTTTATAGAACTTTGACAAACCATGGGCTGTGGACTCAATTATGTAAGTAATCAATTCAATAAGAGCTGAAATGGCAGTATCACAATTTTGTTAATAGACTGGCCTTGAAATTGTTTTTTCAAGCAAAAATGCCACACATTCAGTGGTTTCACTGATTACAAAAATTACAGTCCTCCAATGATAGCAAATGGAATATATTTGTGTTTTGGACTGTTGGTGAGACATGACTTGAAATGTGAATGTTACCATAGGTTCTGGAAAGTTGATATTGAAAATAATTGTTAGTTACAGTCCCTCATATAATGCAATCCATTTTTTATTACCTATATTTCATTTTTACTATAATGAATATAAAAATCAGGCCACATTTGGGACTGTGTCAGTGTCTGTCAGCTGAAGTGTTTTGAATTACATTGCATTTCATAAAAAAAACTATCAGCCAGTTGCATAATGTCTGTTATCTGTTTCAGTGGAAACATTCACTGTAGCTGAGTGAAGTTGCCCTTAAATAAAATGTACCTTCTACACACGTCTGATTTTGCCACCCTGTGTGACTGTCATGCTGAAATCTGATTGTACTGTCACAGTCAGGAGCTATACATATTGACTGAGGTAATTAAAAGAGGAAGAAGTAGAATTTGTCTGTTGGCACTGGGATGCATCGGTCCAAGTCAAAACAGCTGACAACTTGGCGGCAGTGTCAAATAATCACCAGAACCAGTCGATTAAACTGTTACCATGGGAGAAAAAACAGAAACCTTTACCTTAACCCTTACCTTACCTCTTAAATCAGTTGCACTTCACCTAATAGTCATTTCATTTTTGAAGATATAGAAAAAAGTGTTGATGATAATGTATCATGACAATACTAAAGAAGTGCAGAACAGTTTGCAGCCTGTGATATTTTAACCCCTGGCTGAGCTTCAGAGTGACTAACGCTCCAGTGCAGCTGTTGGAAAGTTGTCCCCCTCGTGCAGCTCCTGTTCCCTCTGACACTATGAATCTGCTGGCCTTCAGACACAGCGTCACAGCAGGGTAGACCAGGAAACTGATGGGTGATAGAACTAAAAAAAACTCATCACATCCCAATGACCAGTTGGCTTTATACATTCTAGTGCAGACTGCACAGTACAGTATGTGTGGCACTGACAAGGAGACACTAGTGTCTTGATAAGTATCTGCTTATTAAATTAAAAAAGTGTCATTTATATTTGAGACAACAGACAACAATCCTAATACTTTGGTGCTGTGCAAACTCCCAAGTATACAGGTAAGGATGTTAATCGTACACATTTAAGAGCAGACTCTCAGTCCTCTCCCACCCCCCACCCCCACACCCTTAACTTTTTAAAGTTTTGTTTGTTGGACAGTTGAAAATGTGGTACGAACACTTGATTTCATAATGTCACCCACACCATTGTGTTGCTGAGTCTCTTGAGGATTTCATGATGAAAACATCATAACAATATCAACTTAAAATGGTCATACGTCTACTGGGAATGTGCTTTTCAGTAGACACACCTCTTTTGTTTCGTAACTCCTGACATCCCACCATCCTGTTGGTCCAGCATTTTAAACCTTGTGTTTTGTTGACATTGGCCTTACTCGCTCATTGTTAGTTGGACCACAGACTCCACTGCTGTGTGAGCAAAATAACAGTAACTACAAAATCAACCAATTTTTTTTCTTTTCTTGTGACCTTATTAAAACCCATAATTTAGAAAGGTATTGAAGTCGGTCCTTCCTTTGCCACAGATGGTGGTAAAAAAAAAAAAAACAAACAAACAAAAAAACAGAAATGATCATAAAACACTGTTTACACCAAATAAATATTTTTTTACATTTAATGAGATATATATATATATTTCTTTTGTTCGCCTAGAAGTAATTTACAGATTAAGCTGAACAATTAGTTGAGGCAAGTTCAGGTGAAAGACATAGACACAGAAAATAAATCTGTGACTATTTTTTCAAAGCCAAAATGCCAAACATGGCACATATGATAATAAACTAAATATATATGGATTTTGTAATGTTGACATCACCTTGGCATTTTTCACTGTTTTCCATCATTTCAATGACCAAAGGATCAATCAGATAATCAGGATAATGATCAGTAGATTTATCTGTACTGACAGTAACCTTTAAACATTGCTTTTATTTACAGACAAAAATTAACGGTATGTTATCATATATAGGAGCTTACTTATATTCGGAGTTAGACACCAGAGAGGTTTATGAGTAATCTAAAAAGGCTTATTTTGGAGTGGTTGTGTTAAAGCATGTTTTACAAGTGGATTCTTCTGAGAATGCAGTTAAATATAACGCATCATTTTCTATATCATGTCATGAGTTCAAAATCATGGAGTATTGCTTGATCAAGACAGCTCAGTATGCATAACTTGCAAATAATTTTTCTGTTAGTCAAATATGACTCAGTTTCTCATTCTCAAAAGGGGCATTCATTGAATTACCTCCACCAAGCAGGTTATGTTTTCTCCCATGTTTGTTTGTTTATTTTTCACCAAACTTGTTGGAGGGATGGGTCATGGGCCAGGGAAGAACCCATTAAATTTTGTTGCAGATCAGGTTAAATTGACGGCAGATCCAGATCCAATTTTTCCATTTATTTGACATAAGAGCTAGACAGACATGTAGGATTGTTTGGCCTTGGCGGAGGTATGCGCTCCACTTGAGTGCCATTCATTCTTGAATAAAACTCTTCATTTGAACCTCATCTCACCAAAGTCTTGAAGCAATAATCACTCATTCCTGGTCGTTTTATTCCCCTCCACCGCACTCGTATAACCTGATTCCTCACTATTAAAGGCTTCCTGGTGGGGGGTTTTGGTGGATGATGCTTAGTATTTGATGATCGCTTCTATTACGCGTGACCCAGTTCAGTCAAGCTGTCGCGGCGCATAAGAGTCTCCTATCTCCTACTTTTTTGGTGTTGTATCTTCTCTTCCTCTTTCTTCTCCTCCTCAGCCATGCAAGTTTCTACTCTCACTCTGTGCATCAGCGTGCCAGCAATTAATAATTGAGCATTTCATTCGTGTCGTCTCCAAATGCAAAGAAGAGTCATTAAAGGATGGAACGAGTCTGGAGGGAGGCGGATGAAGATCAGTAGAGGGAAAAGGAAAAGGGATGCTGTTGGAGGGAGCGAGGGAGATTTTGTTGTGTGTCAGTAGGGTGTGCTGTCTACAGCCTCATTAGTTCTGCAAGGAAAATGTGGAGAGGAGGAGGAAGGAGGCGAGACTTTGTTCTCTGTGATTTAAAAAAAAAAAAAAACTCAGCACAGTGATGCTGGGTGTGAATATATGTGTCTGTGTGGGGGTGGGTGCATAATAAGTGCACCCATCCTTTACCTTTCTGTAAGCAAAACCCAGTCCCACCCTGCTGATGTCTGGCTGGCCATTGATTTTCTCTTTCTTTCCCCCTCTGGTTTCAATTAAGAAGTCTCACTCAGGCCGGGTGAAAATGTTCTGCGATAATCACACAAGCTGCTGCCTTATTAACACCAAAACACCTTGAGGTACAAGACTCGATTTCAGCTCAATCAGCAGACATTCATCTTCTGTGTTGAGGTGATATTTCAAAGCTCTGACTGATAAACAGACATTCGAATTGCCAGTTAAGCTGATGCTGTGCATTCATAGTGAGGATATTTATAGGTTTTGCATTTTCTGAAGCATAAGTTTAATACTTGAATTGCAGATTTAGATTTCTCATTTGTTTAGACATTCCAAAATGTTATCACTGCTCCTCATAAGGTATATTTCAACATTGAAGTTACATGTGAATGCACTTATTCACTTTTCTTGCAGAGAGTAAAATGAGAAAACTGACACCACTTTCATGTCTATATAGTAAGTATCAAGCTATAGCCAGCAGCTGGTTAGCTTAGCATAGTAAAATTTCATATAGATTGAGCAAACAAGACACATGGTGGTAAGCTTTGGCAGTGCCAGGCTGGCTGTTTCTTTCTTTTTCCAGTCATAACTTAACTAAACTAAGCTAAGCTGAATTAAGAAGTAAGCTAAGCTAAGATAAGCTGAAATAAACAATAATGGCATCAAACTGAGACATTTAATCATGATATCTAGCAAAATAATCATAATTGTTGCAGTCAAACTGCAGCTTCGGTTGTTGACAATCACCAGAGCAAAATGAAAGCAGCAAGCCTATTTTTGTCCACCGCTGCCGAAACTGTACCGTTCATGCCAACTTCCCAGCACTGGAGAAAGATGGTATCAACGTTACGTGTCATGAGGATACTTCCTTATCTGGATTTTTTAACTTCCTTTTTACTGTCTGAGGGCTGTTAGGCGACACGTTTGATCAACAAGGAAAAAAAAAACACACAATTAAATATACATTTTCTGTTGACTGTTGAATTTTCCTGAGAACACATACAGTTATTGTGTTCAACCCCAGTAAAATCTATTCACAAGTACAAGGAATCTATTTGTCAAAATCCAGGTCAGAATGAGACACAGTAGCTAAAATTCTACTACAAACTATGTTGGTATAACAACAGTGTCCTCTGTGATATTTGAACTGACCTGCACAGCGAGCACATATGTTATGTTTGTCCTTTGAGCTCTCAGATGGGTCGTATATAAATGAAAGCAAGCATTTTATCTGTCTCTATAGCATTTGTTTACATTCAGAGTAGATTAACATACAGCTTCTTTGCTAATCCTGCATGTACTAAGTGCAGAAGATTCGATGTATCTCAGCCTGGTGAGATTATCTTTTTGCAATCCCTCTGGTAGCCATGAAGGCCCAAGGATAAGTGAGATGAGCAAGGAAACAAAATTCATGCATTCTGAAAAACTATGTTATCCTCTAAAAATTACCAGCGCATTTTATTACACTGACAATCCAGATTTAATATCTGAATTCTTTTATATATGTAGTAAGTTGTTTATCTGAAGACAAATTTCCCCCTGTAACTTCTTTGATGTTCCTTAAGAAGGCCTGTAGTTCACTGTTAATGCCATGTAATTATTAAAACCTGAAAAAAGTGTCTGTAATTAATTTGGCATAAGAAATGCCTGTGAAATGCGGTAGCTGTGTGTGTGTGTGTGTGTGTGTATGTGTGTGTGTGTGTGTGTGTGTGTGTGTGTGTGTGTGTGTGTGTGTGTGTGTACACGTGTACTTGTGTGTGTTTGTTTACCAGTCATATCGTACAGACTTGACAGCCAGCTGCATCATCCAGGGGTCAGTCTGAGTTTACTTTGTCTGCGATGCCCAATTTCCTCGTCTGTGTGTTTCAGCAGGGCCATGGGTGTGGGTGGATGAGAGATGATTCCTCAGTTCATTCATAGTTCTCTCTCTCTCTCTCTTTAACTCTCTCTACACTCTCTCTTTTTCATGTTTTCTTTCTGTTGCTTTCTCTTTTTTTAACTCTGTATTTGGCAGAGTGAGTAGTCTAACATAGCTGATGTGTTTAATCACAGCCTCATCACTTAAACATGCAGCAAATGAGAAAGCAAAATTATTAACAACAGAGTGTAGGGCTGCCACAAAAGTAGATTTTTTATATTGATTAATCTGTTGAGGAATTTCTCAGATTAATAGATGAATCACTACATCCATTGAATTTTCAGAAGATAGTAAAAATTGTACATCACATTTTCCCAGAGCCCAACTAAATGCCAGTGTTGTACTTTCCACATTTGACTAAGGGAGGGTTTTGGTCCACTCATGATCGAGTGATGATATGGTGGAAGTTAGGCTAGTTTAATTAGCTCAAGATGAATAATAACCCCATAGGGGCATTCAAGTCAGTAGTGTGGTATATTTTGGTAGCCACCTTAAATTAAGTATGTGAAGTACAGTTTTATAATTTTGGTAAAGGGCAAATTTACAATCTTGTCAGTGCACTAGATTTATTTCTAAGTTAAGTTGAGTTGAATGTCCCATACAAGCCGATATGCTGCCAATCATACCCTATTCACTGTGCAGAATCATTATATTTTGATCACCTTAGAATTTCACACTCATTGTATTCTGTGCCAGTTTGTACTAATGTTTCTAAATGTCTCTCCTGTTCTCTCCTTCAGCCCTGATGACATTGGAAGCTGTTGGTACATCCTGTTGTCCGGCTCCGTCTTCATCAAGGAGTCCATGTTCTTGCCCAGAAGCAGGTAGGACCATCGTCTGGTCATTTCCGGGCCGGGTGCTGTTTAATGGCTCGGTCTTGGCACTGACATATGAGCAGCTTTCTCTCTTCAAACACTATTTAGAACAGTCACAGAGGGAGATAAAAAAGCTAATCCTGGACTTCAAAAAAGAGCCAACTTTAATTTATTCCATCTCGAAAAAGTTTGTTTCCCTTCTTATCAGCTTGCTCTTATCCAGAGAAGTAGACAGGAGTGAATGTTGTGTGCAGAGTGGCTAGTAAAGGTTACAAAGGACACACATGCTTGTTGGATTTCTAAAAAGGAAAAGTTTTAACGTGGTCATTGCTTTTTCTATCACAAAAATTGGTTTTATTTATGATTTCACTGAAGAGAATCACTCAGGAGAAAGTGGCCACTCCTGCCAACTGCTCCAGCCACTGGACAAAATGTGAATGTTTTGACTTTGAATGTTTTTTATTGTTACACATGACTTCAGTTTGCCCTGCTTGTATGTATAGTCCAAAAATCCCAGTGCTTCCCAACACACAATTTAGGTACTTCCCTTAGCTAAGAGAAGGATGCTGGAGTGGTGCCTTGCATTTTATTGCTAGGCACCAGAGATGCCATCATATCTGTTCTGCAATTCTAAAGAAACGAAAACATTCATGGTCATTCAGGGTATTTCCATCCTGCTGAAAAGTCCCAAATGACGCACATAAAGGATACATAAAATTCTAGATAAATAAATACATGACCGAAATTCATTCTATCTGAGAAATGCCACAAATGAAAAAAAAACAAAAAACCCAGGCATAATCCCACATACCTGCAGTTTTAGACAAACAAAGCACTCACAGGGACTAACTTACATAAATGCTTTCTTTGCCTCTTTAATATCATAAACAGAGTCACAAAATGCTCCACACTGGCCAACACGGTCTCAACAGTACACTCAAGAATTCCACAAGCTTCTCTGCAGCCTACAGCATACAGGCCTCTACAAACGTCTTTCCTGATCAGCAGTCTGAAATTAAATAATCCTAACAAATCATAACAAAAATTCTATAAATAGAGCAAAGAAAATGTGCACCTTCCTGGGAAAAAAGTTCACAACAAAAAGAGGAATTGAAATAATGGAAACACAACAATCTGTTCAACTACATAACTCGTTCAAATTCTACATTAGAACATCTTTACTTCCACAGAAATATGTTAGAAACACTTCAGGAAGAGTGAGAAAACCTGTACCCTTCAAAATAAAAGTCTCCCACATAAATTTTACAGAAATTGTTGATACTTTAATTAGGGTCGTCCTGTTAAGCATTTATAAGCAGTATATAAACACTGAATATGTGGTGCAGAGTAGAAAGCTTTGAGCAGCTGCTAGCTACTTTGATTGTAAGAGTGCGTTCAGTATTGAATGGGGAAATATAACAAATCTTATTTTGTCACCTGCTCAGCTTAGTTCACAGTGTTTGAATTCACACTGAATATTTCACGATTTACATATAATTCAATCCACTTTTTTCTGACAAGGTATATTGACTCTTTGAAGAAAGAAGAGGGATAGAGAGAGAGTTTGTCATCAGGACGTGGATAATAATTATCTACAACAACACCAACAAACGACTTAAGATTCATGTTCCCTTTTCCAGCTCACAGCACTGATCACCACCTCTGAAGCCAAGTCCCAAATGTTAAAAAGCTGTGATTTCACAAGTGGATCTGTTACATGAACCGTTGCTCGTGGGCGTCTTGAAAACAATGATCTTTTCATCCATTAGGCTTGCATAAACTCCTACAGCCATAAAGAGCTCAGGGCCATCACTTTGGCCTGTGGAGCGGAGTTGTGCCGGCAGTACAGTGGGGGGTCCGGCAGCGGTCATATCTCCTGGATTCACCATGAACGTGGAGGCCATTTAAAACGGAAGGCTTGATCGGAAATGTGCCAAAAGGCTGCTCCCCTCTTAAAAATGACCTTTTCAGTTTGCCAAGGTGAAAGTGTGTGTGGGATGCCGAGGGGGATTTGCAGGTATTGGCAGATTAAAGTTAATGCCGGACTGCAGTCGCAGGGGGAGGAGAGGACTGTGAAAATGTTTACTAAGGCATATGTTGCAAAGAAACTTGTGTAGGATCCACTTCACTGCATGAGACTGTATGGGGTTGATAATTAGCTCACTTTGTTTTAGAGTGCTGCCAACTGCATTGCACAAGACTGTTCTGTTTCTGTCAACTGCACAAAATTATACATTTGATGCACAAACTGCACATTGAGCATTTTCAATTAAAATCACTTAAAGTGCGCAAAGTATTTCTCTTGGTGATATTGTTGAGTATCATATGAACAGTTAGATACAACAAACAACAGGCTGACACCAACTGCACAGGGACCTTATATCATACTGCACAGATTCACACATGCTCAATACTCAATACTTTCACAAAAACATAAAAACATACCTACATTCTGACTCAGTCCTCACCAGGAATACAACACCGTCTGTTGTTGACATGCTTAAAATTACGTATTTTTTACATTGCTTTGACAACAGCCTCTTGTGGTAATGACTGTTGTTGTTGATGCTTTGTTATTATGCCTCCATAAAAGCCATGGAACAAAAGGACACTATACAAGAACTTGATGATACAACCTAAATATTACATCACACTGACACCATTTACCTGGATAACAACATATGTAAGGATAAGTATTTATAATCAGTTTAAATATAGTATGCGGTTCAGAGAATTGATGTATTGAAAAGAGCAAATGAGCAAATTTAGATTCAGAATGTCTCTGATTTTATAATGTCTGGTTTTTGTTAGCTCCCTATTATAGTCTTAGCCTCCACCTCAGTCCTTGGTGTGTGCCTGCAGCATGAAAAATATGATTTTTTGGGGGGAATGAGGCAAGATATATTTCCCCAGCGACATTTTCGAAATGACACATTCAAAGTGACACATTACAATTCAAGGTTTCAAGGACTTCTGGGTCATGAAACTCACTCAGTTCTTAAATGACTGTAGATTTTCAATTCAAGAAAAAAAAGAGAAGAATGAAACTTGTGGCAAGAGTGGTATGACTGTATTCCCAGTAACTGAACAAGAGAAAGTGGTACTGCTGTACAGCGTGGTACAGTACTGTCAATCTAACCTCACACTTCCCTGTATGTCAGTGTTACCACAGAAGTGACATGTTTGAATATTAAATGAGTGTTTTTTGTTGCGGAATTTTCTAATTAGTCGCCAAAACGGTTGTCATATGAATCTATGTCACTTTCAATTTAGAGTATATTTTCAACATTTGGTTGCAGTATACTTTTTCTGTCATTACAGTCTTTTTTCAATGTCCATAGTGACAAAGAAGAGAAGAGAGTCCACACTGCATCACCTAGTCTATAAAGAGGAGGAATGGTGAGGGCAAAATGGCTCAGAGGGGAAATTGGTTGTGACTCGAGGAACTGAGCAGAGTCCAGCGGGACTTCCTGAAGCTTTTAAAGATGTGGAATTAGGTTTCAGACAGGCCTCTGCCTAGAAATGGCCGTTCATATCTACACTGGCAGCAAGGTTGAAAACCTGATATGCCTCCATCATTCTCTCAGCGCTTCTCTCTGCCCCCTTCCCGTTGCTGGTTGCTGTAGCGAGATGTGATCTAGGGGAAGATGAATGACTCAGTCGTCAAATGAAGAGCTGGAGCTCTGTGCCTTTATTTAACCCAGAGGCCAGTGTGAAACCAAATACAACCCAAATGGATAAATCTTAATAAAGGGGTGACACACATTTTAAAACATGTACCGGGCATGTGTAATTAAAGTAAATTGGTTCATCAGGCCCTCTGATGCCGGGATCAGGCTACATGATAATGATTTTTTGTCAGAATAGGATATCATAGAGTAATGCAAAGGGAAGACTAAATTTGAACCAGTTCATATCTTTCATGACATACATCAGTAAAACATCAGGGGTCAACTTGACTGTTCCATCTGACAGCACCAACAGCAAATGTTGAAGTAATTAATAAGAGTTTTATGAATAAAAGTGAACCTAGAACCCTTTATCATCACTTATCTGGTGAAGGCAAGCGCTGTGTTCGTCTTTCCCATTTAATAGGCAAAGGGTGAGTGTGTGCGCGAACATATATATGAGTGCAGATGGTGACGTCGCCCACTGGTATGATTTAATTTGGTATAGTTCTCCTGATGTGAGGGCAATAGTCAAATGGGTTCAGGTTAACTGAAGTAAAGTGCTCTGTGCTCCTATGGGCTAAAGTTATGATATTCTGTAATATGATTGTGCCAAGATTTGTTAACTGGTTTTAAAATCCACTAATATTTTGCGCAGGAGTTGGCGGTGGGGTTTTGCATTTTCCCTCAAAAAAGATGCAAACATAGTGTCATTCCTTAAAGGACTTAGCTCTACGTGTTGATGCTGCAGCTTTCATCTTAAATAAATGTTCTGTAATGACCACATCAGAATATTTTTAGTTTGCAATTTTTCAATAATATCCCACAGTATGAAACCTTAACTTCCACTCTGATATACACTTTAACCCTGCTCTGGTTTTACTTCCCCTACTGCGTACTGCTGTTTGCTTTAACAACATTATCAGTTGACTGCTGTCAGGACTTTACCTCCGGTCATTCACTGATGATCAGTCCTTATACTGGCTAACCAAAACCACATATCTTAACTGAAACAGCTCATATCAGCAACCAGGATTCTAGTTAGCACCAGAATATCAGCCTCATCACTTTTGACCGTGTGAACTGCTGAACTGCTGGGAAAAAGGTGAGTAGAGCTCAAAACATTTCTTTGCAGCCAGCAGCAGCCCAGATATACTCATCTCTGACTGTAGATGACAAACTGATCCAGTGATAAGTTATTCTCAGATTGTGCAAGTACAGATCTTACTCATCTCTTCTTATATTGCTCATATAGTATATGTTCTGTGTTAGCTGACAGACAGTATGGGAAGTGTGATTCTTGAATACTTACTGTAACTGCAAGTTTCATGCTTTTTATATTTGGATTGAAGTTAAAAAAAAAAAAAGCTCTTCTTCTTGGTACCAGAGTATATGAATCCATTCAAAGATCACTTGACTGCATGCCAAGCACTCTGATTAGTTACTGACTTCACTGACCAGGCTGCTTAAAATAAATTAAAACAGTTAATTGAATGATACATAATATAAAATACATAAAGGCATAATACCCGACAAGTTTGTACGTTGTGCACCATGGCCACTTGCCCAAGAAAATACCACATATAATCAAACTAAAAATATCCATTGATAATTTACACATACAGCTAATTCTGATCTAGCTTTTCTATTTTAAACATCCTGAAAGAAAAAGAAAACAAGTCAGACACACTTAAGAAATTAAGACACGGGCAGTTAGAGTTAAGCATTGATAAAAGTTGCTTGTTAGACTCTTAGAGACTGTTATGTCTATTTAAATCTAATCCTTTATGTGCCTTTCAGCTGTGTTGTTAGCAGCCACATTCAAACTGGGATCACTGCTAAATGACAGTTACAGAGTCTGTGGCTAAAGTTACAAAGAAAAAGTAT
>NW_026117910.1:0-44390 GCF_001640805.2 Lates calcarifer
GTCCACTCGTCTTTCACTCCTTGCAGACTTTATGTTTGAAAAAATAACTGATTCTATACTGTTGTTACTGTGTTATCAGAGCCTGAGAGGTGTAGCAGCAGTGAGTTGTACCTTTCCTTTCTCTGTGAGGATCTGTTTGTAGTGTAGCCAGCCCTCCTTGCGTACGTCACTGAATGTAATGGTTCCCAGTTCAGAGGTGGAATGGCGCTTGGACCGGGTTTCCTCCTGAGCTCGCAGGCTCTCCAAAGACTGAAACACAATATAGGCATTTGAGGTGATTCACAGTGGACACTGTTCACTCTGCTGCTGGAGAATAAACAAAACAGAAAGAGAAAGAACATGTACAGTTTACAACAGAACTGAGTACACACATGCACACTATCACTAAAATGTTCAGTGATTCAAATTCATACCATTTTACTCTAACTGTATTACATTCAGTTAAAGTGTAGGACATCTGATTTTAAGCAGAATTAAAAACTAGAATTATTGCCTCATGCTTGTACACTCTCACCAACCAGATGGAGTTAACTTCACCTTGATCTAATCAGTTCATTCTTGAATCTAACTGAATATTTGGACCAGACTCCCTCAAACTGGATATGACCTCCACACTGTCACATAGCAAACAGGTTAGACTGTCTGTATTAAAAACACATGCCAGTGACCTCACTGACCACACCTGTGATTTCTACTTAAGACTATGACATGAACAAGGTCATCAAATAAGCTGTGAGCAGCACAGCTTCCTCAGTTCTGGACTGGCTTAATAAAACATGGCTCCTCCTAGTGAGGACCTGTCTGAACAATAAGAAACCAGACTGTGAGACTTCATAAAGATGGGTACAAGAGCGCAAGGAGGCGTACAAGAGCATGAGGAGCCTGAAACACGGCTGCTGCAATGTTAGGAGGTACAAGAAGAACCATAAAACCTACAGCAGAAGGTTCACTGGCCGTCATCAAAAAATGACACCATACACAATTGAGTATCAACACAGCCTCACACTGATAAACATGTAGATGATTTCTTCTGACTGGACACAAGGGTTATCAGTGGAAACTGGGTGTCGACTGATCAGACAGTGAGAAGGACACAGCATGAAGTCAACCTCTGTGGACAGTGTCCAAGAAGCAAATCATTGGTCACAAGATGGCACAAAAATGCAGGAATAAACTTAGCCAAGGACATTTAATGTATGCATAATTGTAAACAAACAGGTTAGATAGACTATGCTAACGCAATTCAAACAAAAGTAAGTTTACCTGTCACTGCTACAAAAGAGACCACACTTAGACTGAGACTTACACTTAGACTAGACTTTGTTGATCCCTTGGGATGACTCCCTCAGGGAAATTAAGTTCCAGCAGCTTATATGGACAGACAGACACCTGTGGTGTGTTGAATGTTAGCAGCACATTCTTTGGTCTGATGAAAACCAAAATACATTTGCTCGGATCTTATGGGGTCCAGAATGTTTAATATAGACTTGGCCAGGACCACCACAGTGACTGGAACATGGAGGGGGAGTCTGCTCATATAGAGATGGCATTTGATGGAACTATGAATGTAGGTTTGTTCACCCACATATGAATGAAAGATGACTCTTAGTCTCAACATGACAGTGATCCCAAACACAAACACCACACAAGACTTTGTAAAGAAATGTGGAAACTAGGGACCAGGTATGTCTCATGACCTGAGTCCTGCAGAAAACACCTTGGAGCATTTTAAATTGGATGGTAGAGCATCAAAAACCCCTCCAGCAAAGATCAGGCTGATCCGTGGAGAAAGGCAGAATGACTGGTTTCATCTAAGCCCTGGACTCTGGAAGACTTCTGGACCCTTACTGCACTCCTACTCTCTCTCCCCATTTACTCTCTGTCTTCTCTGTCCTGTTTCCTGTCCCGGGAAAAAAGCCCAGAAAAAAGCCCCCCCCCCCAAAAAAAGAAATAATACAAATATTCCAAGTAAAAAAAATGAAATCTCACTAATGAAGAGTGTGTGACCTCTGTTGCAATTGGTTCTTTAGTCAAACAGTTCAATTTTTCAAATGAACTGGCTTCATTCCTCTCAGGCTTTGGCTAAAAACAGATATTAAAATAAAAAATTAAAATGGCCGTGTGATAGACTGGTGATCTGTCCTGGGTGTATCCCACCTCTCACCCAGTATCAACTAGGACTGGCTCGAGATAATGGATGGATGGAAAATTAAATAGACAGGATTTGTTTTTGTATTTTTTTTACATGTCAGTGACGCTGACAGGGGGTGTATTCAGTGCTGTTGTACACTGTACATGTGGTCAAGTCCAATATTTACAACAACTCACCCCATCAGTGAAAAAGCTCTTCACCCTTTTTGGTAGTTTGCTGTGGAACAAAAAAAAAAAAACACAAGTTACAGCAACAGCAGGTCTGAAGTGTTGACAGCTCTGTGTCACTACTGAAAAATGACTTGAGAAGAGAAATATATATACAGAGACCTTACCATAACTTTGTGCTAATAATCTTAGTAAAGCTAAATCTACAGTGACGTCAGTCCTCTTTTAACGATGTTGGGCTATTTCTGTTTACCTGTACATTGGAAAGCCTAAATACTGTGGAAGTAGATTTGTTTGTAAAGAGGCTGGTGTTGTCTGAGTTCCTGACTTACGAGAAGACACGACCTTCTTCCTTGAAGGTGTTGAGTCCCTCATCACAAGACTTGGATCTCTCTGTGGTGATGGCGAGCAGGTAGGAGGAGCGACGACCTTTAATACTGCCTGAAGAGACAAAAGATGAGTCAGAGAAGAGGGGAGGAGAATAACACAGGGTTACAAACATGCAATGTATGGTATTAACATGTGAAGTGACAAGAAGATGAGTGATTAATTTGCTGTTTTTTTTTTTAATTGACTGTTAGTGGATTAATATAACATCAGCCAAGTGGATGAATTAAAGGATTAATTACATATACTACACATTAAAGGAATACACTGACTTTTTCATTTTAAGTTTTGGTTAAATTGGAGCTGAGCATGCTAACATCATGCTAACAGCTGCCACTTTGAGAAAAGATGGGCAAACACTTTCTCTTATTGAGAGAAGTCAACTATGACCTGGGGAGGATTTTAGAGAAAAACATCAAATCACAGAATTTAAAATTCTTCTGCTCAAACAGCAAACAGAGGATAAAGAATATGATTTGCTGATTCATTTGCTATTCCTACTTTGTTCCCATCTGCAACAACAATGTGTTGTGAATTTGTTCCAGCTCTGATTTGCATCACTGACTGGCTTCATCTACATCCTAACAGCAGCTAAGACTCATGAGTATCACAGTATTTAAAGCCATCTGCAAAACCAACCCATTTTTTTCTGTTTATTTTTATCTTCCAAAAAATGAATGAACTGTTAAACTGTGAATGCCTGTGTATCTCTTTAAGATGAGTCTGAGGTTAGGGCTTGACAAATATATCAGTGTGCCAAAATAAAGGCACTGCACACTGACAGAGGGGTTCGGCAGTACCAGTTCCAACACACTGGAGACCATACTGTATATTGGTCTAGCCCTGTCTAGAGCCTTTAGAGTGGGTGAGTGAGACTCACTGCAATCCTGAAAATGAAGTTGGACAAAGGAGGAGATGGAGGAGGAGGTCGGGGAGACAGAGGTGAGAGTGAGAGTGGCCATTGTGGAGGCCTGGGAACTGGACACCACAGAGGAAGCTGGTACATAGCAGGGCTGTAGGTCAGTACTAGGACTGGTGGGTTCATCTGCAAGGGCAACATCACAGGTGAGCAACAAAGGCTGAGTGATGAAGGATTTAACAGCAACAAGGCAAAACAGAGTTTCCTCAGGTGGGGCTGTGGTGGTTCAAACATCTGTCTGAGGCAGAGCTACTCTGGAGGCAGACCTCCATCCATCTAGGTGGAAGACATCATCATCAGTTTACAGTAGACTGGGACCATAAGCAAAGCACTACAAGTGTAAGGTCAGCATAGTGTGTTAGCTTCCTGATAAAACCACTGAGATGTTTACCTATAGACTGATAAAGTAAAGCCACATTTACATCCTACAGACCATTACTGTGATAAATGATTCACATCAGTCAGCTCCCTGTATTACACACTCAGACATGACAGCTACCATATCTCTCACTTGGTAAACACAACTATAGAAACATACATTATAGCCAATGTTAACAATATTACAGTTAATCCACACTGTGTGGTCCCCCACCCTCAGGGACAGACACTGGGGTCACGTGCACTGAAGTTGGGCAGCAGGTAAATGTGGGGACCGAGGCGTGGCAAACCCCAATATCATAGACTGATTCTAGGGACGAGGACTGTCAACTCTCTGGTGGGGAGGGAACTGGAGGTGGTCATACCAGATCAAGTCAGACAAAGTCAACCTCTGTGTGTACTGACAGAGTTAGCTTTCCATTTCTCAGGAGGAATGTGTAATTTTTCTTTCAAAATTCAAACTGTCTTCAAATACAAACTAAACAGAAATGGAAAAATGTTATGAGAATTATTCCTTCAGACAGATATAGGCCTTCTCGCATACTTCTCAACTCTCTCACCAGGCTTCTGTCTACAGTGATGTTAGTCTACAAAACTGGCATTATTTGGCCTGTGGAGTGAGCTAATGAGATGATTTCTGCCTCCAGAGGCCTGCACTACGAAGCAAGATCAACCCAGGATTTCCTGATGGTTCATGTTAAAAGCAGCGTTGTCAGAACCATGAGTAAGAAACCTAATATTATATGAGAAGTAACTGCTAGCTGCATGCTGGCTCAGTTCTAGCATTGTCCAAAAATGACATTTAACAAGGTGAAATGTGAACAATATGATCACATGACTAGAATAGAAACACTAAAAATAATTTCCACTGATCAAAGCCAGTTAACAGTGACAGTAATGTCAGACTGTTTCTGCTGCCAAAGCAGAGAGGAGAGGAGAGAGTTCATGTCTGAGCTCCTTCTGACTGAAATGTTCATTTAGAATCGTGGTTAAAAGCTATGTTGTGGACATATGGAAAGACTGGAACAAAAACTATTCACTGATCTATAAAAACATCTATGCCCCGGAGCAGGTTAGCATAAGTTACCAGGGAGATTTACCGCAATAAGAAGTGAACCACCATTGTAAGACTGAAACCAGAGTTAAACCTGAAGTTACCTCCATAACCACAAATCCTGCTTCATAGCTCAGGCCTCTGGCCTCAGAGCAGCTCTGTTTCTGAGAAACATTTGTACAACTAAACCAGTACAATACTGGACACACATCAATCAGCCCTCATCAACACACACAAAAACATCAGCCACAACTTTGAAACCACTGACAGGTGAGGTGAATAACATTGATCAGCTCACTACAGTGGCACCTATCGGGGGGTGGGATATATTAGGCAGCAAGTGAACAGTCAGTTCTTGAAGTTGATGTGTTGGAAGCAGGTAGAATGGTCACGTGTAGAGGTCTATGGGACTCTGACAATGGTCACACATGGCTAGATTATTCAGTTAGAGCATCTCTAACACAGCAGGTGTTGATGAGGGTTCCTGGTCTGCAGTGGTCAGTTCTGACCAAAAGTGGAACAAGGAAGAACATGTGGATATTACTGTTGCTTGTACATAATCCCATGTGCTGGAAAAAAAACAAGTCTGATCCATTGAGGCCCCACCTAACAGCTTACAGGACTTAAAGGATCTGATGCTAATGTCTTAGTGCCCAATACCACAAGACACCTTCAGAGGTCTGAGGAGTCAGTGTGAGGGGGACTACACATCAGGCAGGTGGTTTTAATGTTGTGGCTGATTGGTGTATATGACAGACACATACAGGTATACACACACAAAAATGCTGAAACAGATAGAAACACAGAAAACAAGGTACATTCCTAAATGCTGAGGAGCTCTGTAGCAACAGATGACATGATAACGTAAAATGATATAGCAATGTGCCTGTTAATCAGGTAAAGACAGTAGCCCCTTTTACACAGTCTGTTCAAGGCAGGAACATTGAGCCATTATTTCTCCTTGTTGTTCGGTATGAAAGTGTAAAGATGCAGCATGGGGGCATTATGGCCCCTCCTTTAAAACTGCCAGCAGAGGTAGTCATAGTGTGTAAAAGGAGCTAGTGTGGTCTCATCTGCTGAGAGACATTTTTCAGGTAGCTGTACAAAGTCAGTTGCTACAGAGAGAGGTTCACTAACCTATGAAGGGAATAGAGGACAGAGAGTCATATGCATGCTGTGCCAGGCTACCATTGGCCTTGCGGTTGGGGCCAGGCCCCACAGACATAGGGGAGGGGGTCCCTGGTGAGGGTGTCAGAACAGGGGCCTCCGGTGACTCTGCATGTTTTGTGTAGGTGGGATGTCGAAGAGCTTGAATGGGGGTCCGGCGACCTGAAGGAGGCTTCTGCCTGAGGACCACCTCCTGATTGTTGGAGATGGGAGAGATGACCTCTCTGTCCTCCCCCAGCTGGGCTCTCTCCTCTTCTGAAGCAGACAGGGCAGGTGTGGACTGCGGCCTGGGCACCCTCCCCCCTACACTGTCTGCAGGGCTGCTCCTGCTGCTGGGGCTGCTGAGATGGGGGCCGCTGTAGCTGGGCTCTCTGAATGAATGGGCCCGCTGGAGAAGGTGGCCAGCTTTGTGGGAGAAAGAAGGGCTGTAGCTCTTATACCCCACCAGCTCTTCCTCTTTTACTCGCCTTGTCTGAGGTTCAGCTACCTGCTGACCTGACTGCCTGCCACTGGGAGGCACTGTGGAGGAGGTGGTGAAGGGGGATGTCACTGTGATTTGGGTCTGCCATCCCGAGGCTTTCTGATCAATGTGTTCACTGGATTTAGTTGTTGAGCTCGGTGCAGTGTGTTCGTAGCGAGGTGAGACCAGTGCAGAGGCCTGTGCCAGCGCTTCCACAGAACGCCCGTAGTTGTCCTCGTATTCGGCATAGGCTGCCAGCAGGCTCTCTGAGCAGGACCTGCTTCCTGGTCCTGATACACCACCCCAGCCACCTAGCCAATAGGAATCATGGGATGCAGCAGCTGCCTGGTGGTGGTACAGGAGGGTTTCTCTCCTGCGTTGCTCTGAAGACACTGCAGGGGCAGACATAGGTCCGGGGCCGAGCGCCATGCCCAGCTCCGCTAAACGATCCTGAGAAATGCTGCGGTGGCGGGGGGATATGTGCTCTGCGACCTCCGCCTGGCTGTAGTACCACTCCGACAGAGCCTGGTGGCAGATGGTGTCGGCATAGGTGCGGGCGGAGGCCGGCAGGCTGTTCTTCCTTGGTGGAGGCAGCGTTGCAGAGGCAATGGCAGCATTGTGGTTGGCAAAATGAAAGTCCAGCGCGCTGATGGCTGAAGAGGAGCGGCCTCTGTGCTGCCCCGATGGGGGATAGTGGCCACTGGAATCCTCGGGACCCCCAGGCCAGCCAGAGTAGGGGGTAGAAGCAGCAGGGGGTTGGTTATCCAGCAGCGAGGTGGTGGGGCCAGATCGGCACTGCCAGTTGTCCAGGAGACCGTGGAGGTTGTGGCCAGGCTTGGGGGCCACAGAGCCGTGTTTGGTGGAGGGGTAACAGAGAGGTGGAGGCTCAGGGAGGTTCTGGGCCTCACCTGAATATGGCTTGTTGCCTTTCAGGTAGGCATCCTGGGAGTATGCCTGAAGACAGGAGAAGTAAGGCACAATGTCAAACATGACAAAGAGGACGAAGAAAAAAAGATGGTAGGAGCAGCTGAGGGCAGATTGAGGCACCATGCAGCAGTATCTCTCAATGTCCTGTTAAAGCTTAGTCCTCACTGTACAACCACCACTGGAGCATTATTTTCTTTAATAAAGTCAGGACAGTTATTACTGCACTCCATTTAAAAATTAGTTCATATCACAGTAGCAGAAACAATGGATATCTTTACCTTATATAAAGCACTAGTGCTGGGATGAGATCTTGCCAGAAGATCTTGATGGTGATGAAAGAACATGTCACCCAGTGTAACACTGTGGCTCATTGATGTGTTGTTAATAGTTTTAGGGAATAATGGAGCTCTGTGGCTCAGAGGAATCAGGTATATCAGACTGTGACACACTCACAGTTCTCTTTAGTAGGAAACTAAAGACAACCAATATGGTTTTTCTGATCATCTCACCAATACCTGCATTTATATTTTATATTATATCAGCATATATTCATTCTCAGCATGTCTTTTCAATCAAAAAAAGTATGCCGTTTTGTGCTGGTTGTAACATTGCCTCTCTTTATCCATACCTTTGAAGCCATCTGTACAAACTAACCTTACTGTTTTCCCATTACTGACGGTATAGTCACACACATTTAAAATATCCTGAGGTTAAACTTCAATATGAGGCTAGATCAGTTATCACAGACAGACATTCCTCACTCTTACTTAAAAAGCCTAGCTAGTTAAGTAGCTGCTGAATGAGGTATGAAGGTGGAAACGAGGAAAGAAGAGAAAATAGAAGAAAGCTCATACTCACACTTACCAACTGCAACACATCCTCATCTTTTGGCATGATAGAGAGCTCCAGAATGTTTTCACTATGAAACAGATCAAACATACCATACATGAACAAAATAAATAAGAGGTTATATGTGAACATTAGATGAAATTTATAAAGAGCAGTCTCCCACCTGTTCTGGATCAGTGCAATCACTTGAGAGTAGGTTTTCCCAAGAATGCTTTCCCCATTCACCTTCACGAGCCTGTCCCCTACACACACACACACACACACACACACACACACGTTGTTCTTTAGATCTAAGAATGTTGTGTTGTGCACTCTTTATACCCACACAGATGTCATATTTGCAGAGGGAGGACATTATCTGTGGTTTTGCAGCCCAGTAAACCCTCTCTGTTTACAACTTACATCACTGGGTTAGGGTCAGGATTTCATGCACGTAGCACTGAATTTTTTGAATTTACTGAAGGCATGTGCTAATCGACTAGTAAACTTAAATTGACTTAATTAATTGTTGATTGTCTCTGCTGTCCTTTAGATTTAGGCAGCTGAGGTGTGATGACCCATGTGCTGTGTGTGTATGTTTTCTACCTGTGCACAGTCCAGCTTGTTGAGCAGGGCCATTCTCTTTGACACTCTTCACAAAGATGGTGTCCATTGGCTCCAAACGAGACCACTGACAGCCTGTTTAGACACACCCACAGACAAACTCAGTGAATCTGTCCAAGCCTGAGAATATCAGCAAAACCCACAAGGTTGAATCGGATCCACCTACATGTAACATAAACTCCCCTTACACACATTCTCAGTATCTGTGCTTTATATAAAACTGAAAACAAATGATGCTATAGATCCTAATCAGTCCCAGAGGCATGTGCATAACAGTGAAATGATTCATCCTACTAATCAGACTTTCAGTGGCTAAATATTTGTAAACTCACCTGTTCCAGTGGTGTTTCCATTCTCTTCATCCTGTGGGAAGAACACAGAGCAGATGTTAGAGGAGGAGAGAACCACAGGGGGGTGCTGCTCAGCTCACACCACACCAAGCCCAGGTCTCACTACACCCTTTAACATAGAGATTGCACAATACTGACATTAAGATGATGCTGGAATACATTGCTTTTGTTTGTGTACACTGAACTACACAAAACCATAATGTCAACCCCTCATTCTGCATCCATACCATTTATAGAGAACGGTGAGGCAGAATAATGGAGTAGTATTCCCACATGACTCTGCTGCCTGACTGAAGTTCTGGTTGTCTCACTCTCTGAGAACCTGTCTGTCTGTCTATCTGTCTGGATCTATCTGGAGGCTTTGATTCTTGGCTGAGTTAGCTCATTCCTGACATGGACACATCCACATTCCTGTGCTGCTACACTCTGACCTCTGTCCAGGCTTCTGACCATGCTGTCTACAGGACTACAGTATCCATGTTCCCTCACTGTCTACAGGACAACAGTATCCATGTTCCCTCGCTGTCTACGGGACTAAAGTATCCATGTTCCCTCACTGTCTACAGGACTAAAGTATCCATGTTCCCTCGCTGTCTACAGGACTAAAGTATCCTCGTTCCCCTGCTGTCTACAGGACTACAGTAACCATGTTCCCTCGCTGTCTACAGGACTAAAGTATCCATGTTCCCTCACTGTCTACAGGACTAAAGTATCCATGTTCCCTCGCTGTCTACAGGACTACAGTGTCCATGTTCCCTCACTGTCTAAAGGACTAAAGTATCCATGTACCTACGCTCTCTACAGGACTACAGTATTCACATTTCCTCACTGTTTACGGGAATGGGCAGCTGTGGCTCAGGAGGTAGAGCGGTCACCCACCAATTGGAAGGTCTGTGGTTAGAAGGTTGGCTCCTCCAGTCCACATGCTGAAGTATCCTTGGGCAAGATACTGAACCCTGATTTGTCCTGATGTCTGTCATCGGTGTGTGAATGTGTATGAATGTGTTAGAAAGCACTTTGTATGTTTAAAAACAAGTGCTGTATGAATGTGAGTGTGAATGTGACCTGTAGTATGAAGCACCTTGAATAGACAACATGACTAAAAATGCGCTATATATGTGCAGTCCATTTACCATTTATTACAGAATCCATGTTTCTGTGCTGTCTACACGACTACAGTATCCACATTCCTGTGCTGTCTACAGGACTACAGTATCCAGAAGGACTTACAGGCTAAATGCCACACTTTGGCTTGTACAGTCAACCCTGTGTGATGTGTGTATTCTGTGGTTCTTCAGATCATCTTTGTATGGAAAGATATTACTGCCCCACCAGAAAAATAACATTATAACATTATAATGGGATAGTGATCTGTTTGTGGCAGCAATACATTTCCATAGCTTTGCGGCATATCAGCACAGAATTATTTTTCCATATGTGGTTTACACACAGATCACTGACAGACAGATAAAACACACAGCATTCATCTTTTAAAGTTTACATGCAGTTTGTCGATGACTAAGGTAAGGTGACTGATATCAATTTCATGTCAGTGTGTAAGTATGGAGTTAGGGGGGAAATTAGCTTAGCTTAGCTTAGCATAAAGACAGCTAATATGTGCTTTTAGGGGGAATTACATGGTGAAATGCTGATCTCAGGACAAACAACAGTTTATTCAGCACCTCTGTGCAGCATCTCTACAAACATGATGGTACAAAACTGAACAAATGAGATATAAATGATGCTTATATATTAGACCTGTTCAGACCTTATATGTCATCTTTAATTCATCTGAAATTTTGTCTGTACAAAGCTATGGATGTTTTATCATAGACTGAAAGATTCAGCTTTACATGAGTCACAGTCAAACTTGAAATATAATGAGCAACAAAATCTTGGGCCATATAAAGAAACATGACTGTGTCTAATTGAGTCTTTTAATTACAACAATAACTTGCCAAAATCCCAAATAACAGAACTGGTCTGGCTAAGGAGCAGTTTAATGGCTGAAAGTAACATGAGCCATTTAAAAGCTTAAATGAACTCTCCACCTCAAAGTATGTATAAGTAGTTGAATTACATTGTCTAGAAAGTTTAAGAGGATTTCAATATTATGTCAATTCATTATAATGGCAGATGGTTTTTGGAAAAAGCAAAATCTTGTAAAAATGTACTAGTAGAAAAAGATAACACCACAGTTGTCCTGAAAAAACTGAACATTTACATTCAATTTTAATAAAAACATACAAAATAAGTCATTGAATTTTTAATATATTAATATTAATAATAATAATATTAATGAAATTAGAATATCCAGAACATTAGCACAGGCCTGTCATGAAAACTATTTTTGTTGATATGTTGTTTCAGAAATTCTAAATTCACTGTTTTCTAAATAGTAGAAAATGTTTAGAGTGCAAATGGGTGTGGTCTCTATCAATCTCTTCAACATCATCCACTGAATCCACAGATACTTTACTCTACACCTCACAGTTACCAAGATGTTGACCAAAATATTTAGCAATATTTGATCATATTTTTTAGTTCATTTCTCAACACGTGCCCTATTGCTAGCATTTCTGAGTGTGAGACACAGTATGAGGAAGCAGCTCACCACGCTTCAGTCTTGTAGCCTTTACAGTTTTTGATATATCCATCGTGTTTTCATCATGTTAGTTTAGGGAGCAGATTTAAACTCTGTTGGGACTGTGAATAGTGTGATCGTACCATATAATCAAAAAGTCACATCACACTTCATTTGCTGCCTATAGGCATATAGCACACACCAGATGCTTCATTGACTGTAGTTGACTCTAGGAGGTAGGACAGCTTATCCTCAGTGATTCCTCATTCTACAGCAAAATGTCTACTTCACACAACTATGGAAGTGTGGAAAGTAAACAAGTTCATCTGTGATGGCTGTTCACAGCAGAAACTTTGGTCTGTAATTTTATTGCTTGACTTTCTCTTTTATTCCAAATTAGTTTGACTGACGTTCTGGCTTGGCTACAACCTACCTGATCATCTCCCTGCTTATGTTTTCCAGCAATGCTGTTGCCATATAGACCTCAGCCATTACTTTGGTGAGAACAACATTATCATAATCAATAGGAATGATGACCTGAGCTACAAAAACAACCCAAATTTCCTTGACAGCCATGGGCATGAATTAAGTACACTGTCAGTAAATCCAGTAATTTCAGAATAATTTCAAAATTTTCAAGAAACGCCCTGGAAAGAACAACACAATTTGTTGCTAATTACAGGGGAAATAGAGACCATGTCTAGTTGGGAAACTTCCAATTAATTCTATTTAATTGAAAGCATAACCCAAGGAGTCAATGCCCAACTGTCACACGGCGGTGAGGTTTGTCTTGTCTTGGGATTTTGGTCTTGTCATTTCCTGTTTTATTTTGAAGGATTCACTCTCCTCTCGTTTCAGAGCACTTGCCCTTCCTCATGTGTCACCTGTGTGTCCTGATTACTCATTGTCTCCACCTGTTTCCCATTACCTCTGCGTGTTTAAATAGTCTGTGTCTCCTTTGTCTTTTGCCAGAGTGTCTTCGTCCGTTCACCTGACTCACCTCCAGCCTTGTATCCACAGCCATAGTGTTGCCTCCAGTAAGCCATTGTTCCTCTGTAAGAGTGATTTTTTGTTTGTAAATTTTGATATTTTAGTTTCTCGCCTTAGCCTTAGAGTACTTTCCTAGTTGTTTGTTTTCCTCCTTTTTGGAGCGATTTTGTTTTACTCGTTTATGTTCGTAGCTATCTTAGGTCCTCTGTTTTTTTAGGAGAGAGTTTTATTTAGAGCTTTTCTGGTTTTCCTCCTGTTGGAGCGTTTTTTTTTGTTAAATCTTTTCATAGCCTTTTGTTTGCCTCCTCTGTGAGTGATTTTGATTTGTTCTAACTTTATTAGCCTCCGTTCATTTGTTTTTTTTCTCCTCTTGAGAGTGACTTTTTGTTTTTGTTTTCTTATCTGCCCTAGGATAATTTTATAGCCTCTGTTTCTTTGTCACTTAGTGAGAGAACCTTAGTTGTAAATAAAGTCTGTTTTATTTACGTCATCTCTGCGTCTGAGTCCTGCCTTTTAGTCTCGGCCTGACAGTACACTCTGGCAAAAGACAAAGGAGACACAGACTATTTAAACACGCAGAGGTAATGGGAAACAGGTGGAGACAATGAGTAATCAGGACACACAGGTGACACAGGAGGAAGGGCAAGTGCTCTGAAACGAGAGGAGAGTGAATCCTTCAAAATAAAACAGGAAATGACAAGACCAAAATCCCAAGACAAGACAAACCTCACCGCCGTGTGACACCAACGAGTCAGACAAACATGCAAAAATGTGTCTACAGGCAAGCATACAATTCAAGTGAAATCATGGATAAATAATAAATAAATAAATATTTACTTGGGTTCAAATGGACTTTTGTGTTCCCTTTCTTGGGTCATTGTCCTGTATGTTGTTGTGGTCATGGATGCCTATGTTTTGATGACATTTATCTATCTGTTCTTACTGTCATCATCTAATGACAGCTCAGGTAGGTATCAGATTTAGGATGACAAATCAAATCTAATAAGATAGGATGTCATGTGGGTGATCAGTTGGAGTGTTAATGAGTTCTAAAAGTCTCAAATTAGTCACATTTCAAACATATAGACTCAAGGCCAAAGTCCCAAAGCAGAGAGCAGCCCACTTACCTTGAAGCTGTGGAGGGAGGACTCTGGTGGGTAGACAATGAAGTGGCGCAGAGTGAAGCCAAATCCCTGTGAGTTCTTCTGGAGTAAAATGGTCCGTGGGCCGTGCCATGACACGCCCTCCACCTCACCCGATGACAGCGGCCGGCGCCTGTTCTCATTGGACGACACCATGCCATCTCTATGCCCTTTAGCCTATTAGGAAGATGAAGAACATGTTTCAATCAACAATGCCTAGCTTTCCTTTCCTTCATACACTGACAAAACTGACAAACTACCATGTGAATCTTGAAGTACATCACAGTATCATTTTCAGGTGTCTCCAGTCAACCTGTGTTTGTGACTGTGCATTCATCACCAGCTGAATAGAGGGGAAAGGGAAATGTGAGTGGTGGATGTGGGCGTTATGTCGTCCATTCACTGAGGAGTCTGCCCAGATCCGACCAGAGCAGAATTCCACGGATGCCAGGAATTTCTCAGAGACTTCCCCTCTCTAAAAAGAGAGCTCTATTTTCACCGACAACCTCACCTATAAACTCATTTACTACCTCCAGCCAACAATGGCAGAGTTAAAAATATATACCATCTGTAAATAAGAGTCCTGGAACAACATGAACTTATTAGGACTCATTAACACAGATCTGGAAAATTAGATAAACAATAGACAAAGAGCTTCCAATAAATGCAAACAACTGAGTCCCTAAACCACAAAATGTTTAACTTTAGGATGTCTGGAAATCTCTGTCAACATAACAACACAGATTTTCATTAGTTTGGGCTGATGAGACTTCTGTAATTTTGTCAGTGGACAACATAGAAAACTATAGAGGACAGCCATTAGGTAGAGAGACACAGCCCAACACACTATGTGGACATGATCATTACTTACACACATTGTCTTGAAGGCGTCTTCTTCACTTCTTACCTGAGGGTGGGTGCCATTCACATAAGGTAGTTAGATATACCTACAGGGGGGTACAGGGTGCAAGGCTATCTGCTGTATGCAATGTGTGATAATCACACTTTATTACACTGTTGTTGTTGGCTTGAAGTTCCATAACAGAGTTTCCCTTCACTGTTACAGTAACAGAAGTATGGAATCGGTCTGGCAGTTAGTCTGTTTATGTTCTGATTATTTGGTTGAAGCTATGCCTTCTGATAAGAGCTGTAAAGAAGATAAATAGTCCTAATTTAAAATTTTTTAGAACTGAAAATGGGATTTCTGTGTTTGATTCATTCATCATCATGAGACATCATCTACACACTGACACACAACACATCATTACACACAAAATACACTCAATCCCGAGAAAGCCAGTTGCAAAAACAACAGGAAGTCTGATTCAGACAGGAAGTGGATGGCCGAGGCCTTGGGAGGCATGATGTGGGGAAACCTTCGCCTCCAAGAATAGTTCCAAGGAGAGCAGGGAGGACACACACATTTTCCACACAGGGAAGCCAATCAGTTTACATTGAATTTTACTATCATAGATTCAAACAAATAACAATAGATTCTATAACCTCTTATCAAACCACTGACACTGACTGTAGTGTTACCTCTCTAACCAGACCTCTACTCAGTATCAGAGAGGACACACTGATACTTCACACTGATTCTTTCAAACTTTTTAAAGGAGCCACTCTGATAGCCTTACATAACAGTTATTATCCTCACCATCAGCCTTCACACACACAATGAAATAACCTCAGAGGACTCCTGCCCACTGACATTTCTGTGTGTGTGTGTGTGTGTGTGTGTGTGTGTGTGTGTGTGTGTGTGTGTGTGTGTGTGACTGTAAGTGTGTTAGAGAGTTGTGATGTACAAAGCCCAAAGCATGAGGTCATCATATCTGTGTGTGAGTGTGACAGTTGTGCACATTGTTGTGTTAGAATCCTCATCATCTGACATCTCTGTGGGTGACATTTCACACATGAGTGAATATAAACACAGAGGTGAGATGTTCGTGTTTACCTCTCCCTCCCCCCTCTCTCTCTTTCACCCACTCACAGTGTGGAATGCCAACATGACTGTGTGTTTTATTGAACAGAGTGATTGTTTTGCCAGCTCTATATGTAAGTCTGTGTACATCAGCATGTTTCTACAGTTTCATGTATTAATCCTGACATTGTCCTTGCATTAATAAAAAATATTTATGAATGAGAAATAGTATTTGTGACATGTTGCTATTATCCCTCATTGTGCAGCAACACACACACTCCACATTCAGAATACAATATGAAAGGAATATGGCTTCCACAGGAGTGACTTCTCTCCTGCAGCTCAGTTTATCAGTATACTCCAGTCCCCATTCACAACAACAGCCATGTGACCAAGTGCTCAGCAGGGGCTTCCTTCCTGGATCCTGATCCAGACCTGGTATTGTGGATGAAAATAATTTATTATTAAATAATTTTATTTAATTTTATAATCTGATTAAATGTTCTGTACATTGTGATTGTGATCACTCAGCCTTACTGAGCAGCTCTATCAGGACAACAAAGCTTGTTGTCCACAGCAGAATGAGCTGAGCCGAGAGAGGAAGTGTGACATGTAAAAAGATACACATTCAGCCCACACACACACACACACACACAGATCAGATAATACAAACTTACTCTGTGTGATAATACACACACTCACACACACAGTGTATACTGGAAGCTGGGTAACTACAACACTGACTCTACCAGCAAACAAACGAGCTATAAGCAGTGGATGTTGAAGTGGTGTGATCGCTGATGCATATTTGAACAGATGATGTAAAAGCAGAACCACACAGACACACACACACACACACACACACACCCACCCACATCTGCGTACTGTACACACATAGGATTTTATATAAAGCTCCATGAATCTTTGTGCGTAGTGAGGGTATCAGCCTCATCTCCTGTCCTCTCTGCTAGTCAACAGGCCCCCTCAGTGCTGTATTACATAACAACTAAAGGAGGCACAGAGACATGGCAACACACACACACACACACACACACACACACACACACAGTCCAATGAAGTGTTCCCTCAAACTGTAGATGATGACAGGCTGGTTATTCCATTCAGCTCCACTCTGCAGGCCCTGTCTTGACACAGGTTAGAGAACCTTCACCTTTGCACTGATCGGAGCAGACAGGAAAGGTTAAAGCAAGACGCAGAAGAATCGTCCCAGAGGAAATACACCTGTCCACAGTCATCAGATCAGACAGGAGCTGAGGAGCCTTCAGATGATGACAACCCTGGCTGTTTTTAGAGCTGCAGTCAATCTACTGTGTACAAGGATGGACTGATGTAATGTCCAAATCTAGTCCAGTATACACAGCTGATAGCACAGATAACAGCACTGCAGACACAACGCAAATCTGCCAGATGAAATCAACAGTTTCATTTATTTCCATTCAAGTGGATGAGAATGGATCAGAAGTACCTGCATCAAGTAAATGAGTAAAATCTAAACTTGAGTCTATGTTTTCAGTTCAGTTAGAAGCACTTGGGCATTCTCACAATCACTGCCTACATTTCATACGTCAGAGGTAAAACCTATGTGAATTTCCAGATAATTCAACTTAAAAGCTGCAGTGGGTCTGGGTCTGTTCATTCTCATCAGCCTTGTTTCCAGCCACAGTCAGCAGCTGCTGAATACATAAACCAACTGTATCCATCTGCTCAGCAGCAACAAGAACTATTAGATTCATGAGGTGAACACAAACACAACTCCAAATGAATGATCATGTTACTCTGTAGCTGCTAGATGAATGAAGAATAAAGAATTTTGTTATTCTGTTCAAGAATCAGAGTTTGATGATGATCTAAAGCACGTTTCAGATTCTTTTTGAGAAAATGTCTTTGGCAAAATGTTGACCCTAGAAAAACAGGAAGGAAATCCAGGACGGGCATTTTCATCTCAAAGCTAATGTCCCCCGTCTTACCCAGGACAATCGATGGCGCTGTATGATCCTCCGGGACCCCCGCCTTCTTGGTGATGTAATTGGTGCCTGCCGGGGTGAGGCTTGAGGTGATATACCCCTTAACACTGCCAGCCAGATACAGCGAGGTTCAGCATCGCTACAGTCCACTCCAACAGAACACTGAAATCTCCACTCATGGCCCGATGGAGCTGGTGCAACACCCGACACCCTCAGCATAGCACTTCCTCATTCGTACGCACATGTATTGTCTGTACAGCAAACACTCACTAACACACACCAAGGGGTCACAAGGCTTCTGATGCCATGGCTCAGATATCTGGTCACCTCTGCACAATCTCTGCCTGATTCATCATAGCCAGTGACAATCAAGGGTAAGTCAATGGAAAGTAGACTTCTATGCTGTATGTCGACTACTCAAGTATCACAGTCTGTACTATGGCTGCAGAACACCAAGTCTTCAATGGAAGATTAGTAATCCTTGAGTTTGATTTAGCCAGAGCTTCATCATTCACGCATGTCTTCCTCTTGGCAACTGATCAGATCGTTTCTCATAGTCTTGAAGATGGATGGGCAAGCCATGACGATGGTGTCCAAAGCTAAGAGAAGCATCCAATTTCTGACTGGATTAGACTTCATCTGTCAGTATTTGATCAAGTTTTCTATAATGTTGTCTAAGGATAGTCCTCATCTTTTACCAATCTAGGTTTGACTTGGTCTTTGAAATGTCTGTGATCAAAAGAGCGGTCTTGCTTTCTTTCACTTTTCATTTAGTCCAATTAACAAGTGTCAATGAGTTCTTCGTCTTTGACAGCATCCTTGTATTTTGTACGTGAAGCAGCTTTAGAAACAGCTTTGGTCCCAGGATTACTATTGTGGCTGATTACTATTGTCAGCATTGTCTCCATGTCAGAAAAAAACATTTCACTGAAGTAGTAGTCTGCTGCTGCCATACAATTTGGCCTAAATTTAGGGCTTGTCTATGAATTTTAGAAACAAATCCATCCCATAGCAGTTGAATTCTGTCCCCGGACCAGTTGAGCTGAGAAGGCAGTTTGTAGTCAAGACGAGATTTTAGAATTGGAAACAATCCCATGCTGCTGTGAAGAGATCCAGTGTGTCCCCCTCCATAGTGGCACTGTAGTGCAGCATTGGTTGTGGCTGGTTATCTTTACTGCTGTCAGAGTAGAGGCTTCGCTCCTCTCAGCCCTGCCATGAATCTCTCTCTCTTTTTAGTCTCTCTCTCCCTTGGGTCTATTTGCTGACATGCCCACACTCTCTGTCTCTCTCTGTCTCTCTCTCACACACACACTCACATTCCTCTCCTCCTTTAGCTACACAGTCCACATTCTCTCTCTCCTTGTGCTGAGTAGCCCCGTCTCTTCCATTTAGACTCACACCCCGGTGGCTGATGCTGATGGAGAAATTGTGTGTATAATTAACTGACTGTTAGACCAACCGACAATTAAAAAGACTTTTTTTGGTTCCAGTCTCTGTCAGTGTGAAGTGAAATCTTTGGTTTGGGACACAACGAGCAGTCTGAAGATGTCATCTTGGATTCTGGCAACTGTTCATTCATGTTCAGGTGGAACTGGAGTTTGTCTGTGGAATTTGTTGCTTAGCTAGGGTTAGCCTAGTTTGGCATAAGTATGCCAAATGGCCAACCAATACTGGATTTTTGAGACCAAATTTTAATTGATGTTTGGGTTTTGGGGTTTTCAATGATATTATCTGCAGATAATAATGACATTAAAAAATCTAGAGATGGATCATTTGTTTTTTTTAAATGGTAGTCTGATTTATTGGCCTGGCTGATTTATAGATCTAACAACAGAAAGCAGGGACAAACAGATAGCCTGCTCTCTCCAAAATATGTCTTTAACACCTCTAAAGATCACTCGTTAGTAGATAAAACTGAGTAATGTGACATATTAGTTAGAGGGGTTGGACTTTCAGAGTTGACTCAGACTTTGACTGTATCCTTTGCTTGTGGTTCACTGGTTTATGCTTTGCTCTTTTGAGGTTTTTATAAACAATATTATTACCACTGTGTTTTCTTCAATACACCACAGATATGTGAAATATTCACTCCCTTCCCAGTTTGTGTCAGTTCACCTACAAAGTAGTGCTGTGAGGTTTTGGTGTTAGTTTCCCTCAGTACAGCTCAGTATACACCAGGAGCAGACCTCTATATGTTTCACGTATTTACTTTCAGGCCACAAGAGTTCAGGGCACATTAACATGATATGACACTATTAAGTGAAAGTAAAATAATACTTTTCACGATCCTCCCAAGATATTGAGCAGCAGGCTGCATAAAGCTGATAATAAGTGCTTTTACTGAACTGACTGTGATAATTGTGTTGATCCTGCATGTGTATTATTCTTACGCTTTAAGAAAACAAAACTCATACATAGAAAAAACTCTATCAAACTTAGAATGAGTTAACAGAAATAAAATTCTAAGTTAGAGGGACTCAAATTTGTATCTTCTTGTATCATCTCAGCCTAAGAAAGAAAGTGAATGAATGGAGCACACTGTGGTAATGTGCATGTAGCAGGTGCAAGCTAGTTTTTTTCCCTGAGCTACTATTCTATGTTACACAGTGCGGGACCCATGTGGTCCAATAGCAATTAGGTGTCCCATCATGACAACATGTGTTTTTAACAACAAGTTGAAAAGTTTTTTGGCTGCACCAACACAATTTTAACTCCCCACCCACCCTAGTTGTTCAATTTGGCACCCTGTTACTTCTCTCTCTTCCCCAAAATGAAACTGAAGCTGAGGGGTCACAGTGGAGGAGATCCATCATGAGTCACAGATGGGACTTCCAAAGAAGTGGCAGACATGGCAAGAGTAGTGTATTGCTGCATAAGGAAACTACTTTGAAGGGGTTGGCAGTCAAATTCAAATTAGGTGGCTTTTGCTTGTTGGGCAGAATGGCCCCATTGAAATGAATATATGAGAGAGTAAAAAATTATTCTGACCAAACTATGAACTATTGTAAGTGTTGCGCTTCATGAAAAAATGTGTCCAGATGTGTGTGTGTGTGTGTGTGTGTGTGTGCATGTCAATCCTCCATTCCTCTAGAACAGTTCTGGCAGTGCTGTCAACCCCTCATTCCTCTTTTCTTTGACACCTGAGAGCAGCTACAATGACAGTGAGAGAAGGGAGGATGAAGCTACAGAGGGAGAAGTGAGATGTAGAGACACTAAAAGAGACTGACTTCCATGGAAACATCATCCAGCAGCCTCTGCATCTCTCATCTCCTGTCCTCTTTTCTCTTCTCTCCTAACCCATTATTCTCTTTCTACTTGTTTCCTTCACATTAGTCACCTTTCTTTCCTCTATATTACAGCTGCAAAACAAAACACCTAAAGTTATTCTGCCTAAAATTTCCAAACCAGACAAACTCTTGTGAACATTATTCTGGCTGCATGTGACAAGCACTGGTTTAGGAGAAGCACTGTGACCAATTTGTGCACTTTTCAGCAGTGTTTTCTTGACTGTGAGGAGTCAGGCCAGAACAAAAATAACATAATGTGATGTGTGAGTCAGAGTAGAATATGCATCTGTTTTGCCCTGATTCTTTATGCGTTTTGATGCCTGTGAGGACGGAGGCTGCATGAAATAGAAAAGTACCCACTACATGAGAATAGACAGCGTATATTAAGGCTTGGCCTCAAGAAAATGCTGGATGCTGTAAGCAGTTAAAGAGCTAAAGCAAAATGGTCGCGGTTCATTGGGACAGTCTGACTCCATCTTTAGTTTCAGTTTTGCCAGAGGGTACTCAGGACATAGCTTGCAAATTCAGACAGAGATGATTACTGATTGTATGAGCCAACAGTGAGCGTCCTCCCTCAGTAACACTGTGGTATAATCCAGCCTGCAGCAATTTACTCACATCACAAACACACAGTCAAAAGACACACAGTCATGCAATGACTGGGCTGAAAAGTGCTCACTAGTTTCAGGCTCACAACTGGCGGCCCAGCAGGTTAGTTCATCCACTATAGAAAGCCAAAATTAACTAGATAAATGCATTTCCTCCGGAAAATGCGTGTGAATGCTTTGCATTCGCACTATTGCTCTTCAAATCATTATCCATATTAATAATACTATTTTTTAAAAATCTATAACTGCCCACTGCTGGACTCAAACCTGCAACCTCGTGACTGAGAGGCAACAGCTCTACCAGTTGCACCACTGAAGACCACTGGGTACTGTGCAGTGCTAAGATCAATTGTAGTGGTAGTGAAATTGCAAAAACAGTATGAATGCAAAAAGCATAAAATGTTCATAATGCCCTCTGTTATTATTTCTTTTCTCTGCTTTTTTTGTTATAGTTGTCTGGGTCAGGGATTGAACACGAGACCATGGGTTGGTAGGCATCCGCATTACCGATCTCGCCACTGAAGTCCACAACGCAAGGCACAGTAGTAAAAGCAATTGTAGTGATCATAAAATTGCAAAATAGCAAAATTGTTGTAAATAGCAAAATAGCATAAAAGCATAAACAGTTGAAAAAAGTTGAATAAGCAAAACAGTAAAAAGCTTAAAAAGTGAAACATTTTCATAGCAGAATAGTTTCTATGGCAGAAAGTGCAGTGAAATTTCAGTGTCTGAAGCGGGGATCGAACTGGGAACCTTGAGCTTGGGAAAGCTCCCATACGATGCTCTCAGCATTCACACTAATTAATTATGATCAGTGGAACATGATGAAATGGAGAGAGCCCATGAACGAGGGCTCAGGGACTCCAGTCCACTTTGTGGCAGTAACTTACCAAGTTTTTTTTCATTCATTCATAATCTATACTGCTTGTCCATGAGGGGTCGCAGGGGGGCTGGAGCCTATCCCAGCTGTCATTGGGCAAGAGGTGGGATACACCCTGCACGGATCGCCAGTCCATCATAGGGCTGACACATATGGACAAACAACCATTCACACTGACACCTACAGGCACTTTAGAGTTATCAATTAACCTGCATGTCTTTGGAACCCACACAGGTACAGGGAGAACATGCAAACTCTACACAGAATAGCCCCGAGGCTCGAACCCAGAACCTTCTTGCTGTGAGGCAAGAAGAAGAACCAAGAGAGAACCAGAGAGTGAAGCAGCTCCACAATCAGCAGGACAACTGCGTGACACATTCTGGTTTTATTTTTTTCATTTCATTTTTTTTTATTTTTTTCATTTCTGGTTTTTATAAATTATATAGTAGTGATAGACCGATATGGTTTTTTCAGGGCTGATACCGATTATTAGTAGTCAAGGAGGCCGATAACCGATATTTGGAGCTGATATTCATTTGCAGTAAAAGTGAAAATATTGGCGTCAAAATTTTGAATAATACAAACTCCAACACTTAACTTTGTTTGTTTGTTTATTAAACAGCTTTTCAGATTTGCAACATGTTAAAGGTTTTTTTTTTATCTTAGACAATAGACATCTTTGTTTTAAAATTCTAACAAAAAGTGCAGGGAGCTCCCAGGCTCAGCAGCATGTCTTATAAAGTTAAATGAAAACTCCCTGAAGTTTTCTACGGTAAATAAAGTTTTCCAAAATTTCAATATAACTGAAATGTTATTTTATCTTTCACTTATCTTTGTTTTAAGTTCAAACAAAAACAACAAGTGCCAGGAGTTCCCAGGGTCAGCAGCATCTCTTAGCTTGGAGCTTCTCCACCCAGCAAAACTTTTTCTCCTCTCCGCCGTGTGTGTGTGTGTGTGTGTGTGTGTGTGAGCACTGTACATACACATCTTTCACTGCTGATTGGCTGTTACATGTGCCATGGCTCTGCGTATTACCAATCAGAAGGTGCTGTGGGTGGGACAATGCTGGAGTAGTGACTGCAGACAAATAGGTGCGGCTGCATCAGAGCCAAAATAACCCAGTTTTAAATTGATCTCTTATTGGCCATCGGATTTTAAAAAAAAAAAAGGCTGATGCTGATATGCGTCAAAATGCCAAAAATCAGCGCAGATAATCGGCCCGGCCGATAATCGGTCTATCCTTATTATATACCATTCAACTTAATTTCCTAATCACTGTGATGTAAGAGGCCCAAGGAACTGTCCCTCTGTCACTGTGGGGCTCAGCTGTGCAGCAGTGGAGATGTGGTATTTTCACAGGTGGACATTTAAATCAGTTATATCACCACCTTTTACTGTGACTATCTCCCTGCAGTGTTTACAAGATGCCTCTGATGTTTTTACACAGCAGAGATTTATGACTAAAAGGCTTGAAAAAAAAAAAAACATTGGAAGAGCATGTTGATGAATTTGAGGATATGAAAGAAACCAAGTCATAAATATGTGAATTTATAACCAGGTGTGCACCGAAGCTGATGTCACCTAGCCTGGAGGTTATGTCATGAATTCTTCTCTGTGCTTGCTACTTAGTTAGCTCACTAGCTAAACTGTACAGGAGCTGCCATTCAGTTAACAAGAATGGATGATGAAAGTGAACGTCACCATCTTTGTCTCCATTAGCAACATAAGGAAAAGTAAAGTCCTGACATCAGCTCTGAGCTAGCCTCTGTTCCTCTGCTCAAAAAAATAAAAAATAAAAAAACTACAGCATGCACTATTACAGTTCAAACTCCTCAATATTTTAGTAAAGTTGAACAAGGAATCATTTGTTGGGTAGGTATTAGGTTTTCAGTTTTGTGTTTTTTTTTTCTTTGCTTGATGTCAGCTATCAATAGATGTGAACTATGAAAACAGAACTGATCCAGATAGTTAAAATAAAACATAAGGAGTAATGTGGAAACATCTGGGTCTAAGGAAAATTTATAGGGTTAGAACAGTGACTGTCAAATTTTGCCAGTGAAATCAAAACCGGAACTGAAAAAGGAATCACTGGCATTGAAATACTTAAAGTGGAGAGGCAGTCTACATATAAGCATATCATTTGCAGGTTTTTCAATGCCAAATTTTATTTTCAATTTCAACATTTTACTGTCACACTACTGTCCCCATAAGTTATAGAATAAAAATGTAGAGTAGCCCTGTTCTTAAAGCTGCACCAGCTGACCTCACATCCTCTCTAACATCTGTAAGATGACCTAGGTAGACTCAGTTGGCTGAAATGAAACTACTGAATCATGGTCAGAGTATAAAGACAATAACTAGTCTTAAACCCAGTGAGGTGGGAGGGTTGGGTAGGTTTGTCTCTTCTAAATGAAACTTACCCACAACAGTTACATAAGCTTTAAACTTCTAAATGTTCAGCAGTGGAGGTCAAGTGAGTACGCAAGTGTAGGGAGAATGAGGAGCGAGGGATTGAACAAGAGAAAGAGTGGGAAGAGGAACAAAGCACAGAGTAAGGTAAACAAAGAGCTGTCAGCCACAATCTCAGTCTAAAGAAGACGACACAGAGAAGGAGGGGGGTGGGTGGTGGGTGGTGGTGGTGGACTCAATGAGACAGCGAGAGAGATTACAGAGAGGAAGAAAAAATCCCTGTAAGACAAAGACTAAAGACTCAATGCTGTTACAAAAGCACAGTGAAGTGAAAACTGCTTAATGTGATTTCAGAGCCATTAAAGATGAACGTCAACAGAAACAGAGAGAGGGAGAGATGAAGAGACAGTTTACACGTGGACATCCGAGCACTTCCACTCAAAAATATAATTCATCTGTAACTTAATCCATCTTTTTTAAAAGTTATTCTAATTAACACCTACATGTATTCTCCCCACATCAAATGAAGCTGTAGCACCATGTGAACTGTGTAAAAACATTCATCAGGAACAGAAGGACCTGCACATTTTGATTTAAGAATCACTGTCTCATCATGTGTAACTGTGCATGTTTTACAGCTGTTTTTAGAATAGAGCAATAGGGTCAAGTGTTTCAGATGTATAGTGTGGTATCTTGAAGCTGCACCACATGGAGTGTATTTATTTGACTTGTGTTTCTATGACGTGATTCATCATGTTAACTAGATAAAATGCATTTCCTGCGGAAAATGCGTGTGAATGCTTCAAGCATTCGCACTATTGCTCTTCTATGTCATTATTATTAGTATTAGTAATACTTTTTTTTTATTTAAAAAGCATAACTGTCCACTGCTGGACACGAACCAGCAAGCTCATGATTCAGAGGCAATTGCTCTACCCATTGTGTGGTCTTCTGTGGCTACAATGAATTGTAGTGGTAGTAAAATTGCAAAATTGTTATAAATAGCAAAATAGCATAAAAGCATAAAAGGTGGAATAAGCAAAACAGTAAAAAGTTTCCAAAGTGAAAAGTTTTCATAACAGAATGGTTTCTACAGCATAAAGTGCAGTGTCTGAAGCAGGGACTAAACCAGCAATCTTGTGACTCATAGGCGACTGCTCTACCCGTTGCACCACAGATGACCACAAGGTATTGGGTGGTGCTACATTGAATTGTAGTGGTAGTTAAATTGCAAAATTGCATGAATAGCAAAATTGCAAAAAGCACAAAGTATTCATAACAATATCTATTATTATTATTATTATTATCATTAGTGTTATCATTGCTTTTCTCAGGAGGGGTTTTTTGTATTTGTCTGGGTCGGGGATTGACCACGAGACCATGGGTTGGTAGGCATCTGCGTTACCAACGTCGCCACTGAAGTCCACAATGCAAAACCTGGCAGTAAAAGCAATTGTAGGGATAGTAAAAATTGCAAAATAGCAAAATTGTTGTAAATAGCAAAATAGCATAAAAGCATAAACAGCTGAACAAAGTTGAACAAGCAAAACAGTAAAAATATCATAAAAGCATAAACAGTTGCAAAAAGTTGAATAAGCAAAACAGTGAAAAGCTTAAAAAGTGAAACATTTTCATAGCAGAATAGTTTCTACGGCAGAAAGTGCAGTGAAATTTCAGTGTCTGAAGCGGGGATCGAACTGGGCACCTTGGGATTGGGAAAGCTCCCATAGGATCCCATTCATTTTTTAATGCATAAAAAAAAAAATCATATAAAATCATACAAGCATAAGATCAAAAAGTTGTATGCATGCCTGAATGTCCTGGATGAGCTGAACATTTTGATACCTGAATGGTTTTAATAGCACAAAGCATGCGGGTTAGGGGCCGAAAAACGTACGGAAGAATAATAATAAGAAGTGGCCAAAAGTTTACGGAAATAGAAGAACAATAGTGTGAATGCTTGAAGCACTAATACAGCTTGCAATGAATTCAGATTCTCTTCCCATGTGTATTTATTCATTTTCCTGGAAACAGATTTCCTCAAAGAGCAAGTGAGGAGCAGTTGAAAGGTTTCTGCTAACCTCCAGTGATCAGGTCAATAGGCAGTCAAACCCTGTGATTCAGGGTTATGACTGAATGTATTTGACTTGAACAACCTTTGTCTCAGTTATTTGATGAAATGTTGATGAAAATAGTGAGTTGTCCCATTACAGTCTAAATGCTGTCTTTGACTGAATGAAGATGCTTTATTCAGTCAAAGACAGCTCACATCAGTCTTCACAGTTGGAGGCTGGAGCTGATGACAGCACTACAGTCACAAACACATCAGACACTGGAGCCCCTCTATAATACATCACAGCATACTGCAATACACACACACACACACACTCTACCCACTGATAACATCCTCACTGACTACACTCACACTACAGTAACTACAAACTGTGCGGGTTAGAAGTCAGACTTACTGAGTTTCTCATTATCTCTGCTTTAACACTGAGAGCTCACACAAACAGGATGTTACTTACTTTCCTGAGAAAGAAGAGGAAACCTAACCAGTGTTTCACTCTGTCATAGCAGGCATATTTCACACCATTTCACCTTTCATCTCAAGTGGTGCAACTGCTTCAGACTTTCAGATAACAGCTTGTTTTCTGACTTGATGATGAGAGGCAGTCTTGTCAAGCAGTAGAAATAAGTAACAAAAGAGATGAAAAATTAACAGACACAGTGGTGCTTCTAATCTTAGATGCACAGCTCTGCCATCACCTGGCCATGTGCTGCATGTTTCCAACTAAACACTGTCTTGTCACTGTAAACACTGGCTTTTTCATTTGTGTCTCTGTCTGCATCTGAATATCTGCTCTCACAGTTCATCTGAAGCTTACATTCATTTTAAAATGACATTTTTCTTTCACATCCACACTGTTGTCAGGGGGTTTCATGTTGTTTAACCTTGTCACTGTTCAGACAGCTGTGTGAATACAACACATGATTCTGCACATTGTGTCTTAAATATAAAACTACAAAAAAAATCAGTTCTGTGGAATTATTCAAATGATTTCAGAGCTTCAATCAAATACTTGTCCTAAACAAATGAACCCGTTGTTTCCCTATTTTCAGACCCATAGTGTTGAGGTTTACATGATATTTGACTCAGGAAATCAGACACCAGTTAGAAACATCAGTAACAACAAAATCTGACAAATGACTCTCAATCATACCAACACTTGTTCAAAGCTTGTGAAATAAGAGAATAGTGATGAACTGTGGTGTCGAAGACGACTATTTCCTTCACACATACACACACACACACAGGGCCACAGAGGGAAGACGTGAATGAGTTTTGCTGATAACACTTTACAGCCACACGTGGGCAGCACTGCATCAGACGTTTACTGACCACAGACAACTGAAACTCATTTCAGATAACCACGCTTTATGTGCTTTTTCACTGTCACAGTTTTGGCCTCAGTGCTTTTTCTCACAAACACAAGTTATATTTAAACCCATCACACACAGTATACTCATTTATGCTGTTATTTCTTGAAGTCTCCGTGTTTCATTTTACAGTGAATGCTTACAAAGTTCCTGGGTCGCCACAAATGGAGGCATCAAGTCTGAACTATATTCCTGTTAATGCTGATGAAATCATGAATACAGCAGCTGCAGTGATAGATATGGGGACTGACTCTCAGTGTCTATGTCTTGTCCTGCTGAGGTGCTCTTGAGCGTGATGCTCATCTCTGTCACATCAGATGAAACATCAGATAGTGACCTATAAGTGAGAACTACGCACAGGTAGTGACTGAAACATGTTAACATGAAGAGGTAGGATCAGAAAATGAATGAGTAGAAAGGAGGACACATGCTCATTCTCTGCTAAATGAAGGGAAAACTCACTAACTGACCTACTTTTAGTCAACTGTGAAAATCGTTCTCAGCTAAAAATAACTACTAATTTTCTGCATTTCTGCGATTGTTTTCATGTGAGCCACAGCTACTGTCACTAGGCTGGGAAACGGCCATCCGACCACATATACATCCACTGTATGATCTCCAACATCTGTTTAACTTTACTCTTAGCAACATTGAGATCTTATTAGACCTGTTCAAAGGATTAATTTAGACTGCAACTGACAGTTGATCAGGTATTTTGTCTGGATGAAAGTAGCAAAAATACTAATCACAGTCTCCCAGACACCAACACGACATCCTCAGATGTTTTGTTTCATTTAAAGCTCAAAACTCAAGTATATATCAAGATGGCAGAGATATACAGCAGAGAACAAAGAGAAACACTCACGCTAGAGGAGTGTGAATTGAACATTTTCTTTTAATAATTGTTTTCTGTCTACAGCCACTACAGCCTTTGTATCTAATTAGAGATTTTGGGCTGTATAAATAAAGCTGACATGAGCTGACCATGAACATTCCCTGTAACATTAGTGGTCGTTGAGCTTCACGCTCTGCAGACAGACAGACACTGCCTTTCACTGTCACTAAAAAAAACAAAGATGTCAGGTTTGCCCCCTTCATTGATCAATTCTATGGTCATCAAAAAAGGTCATTTTTTCAACATTGAACTTAAAACATCATACTTCGAGTTTTGGTCTTTGGATCACTGAGAGTGGTCAGTGATGAGCAGCTCAGTGGGGCTGGGCTGGGACGTTCTGTAACCACAGACCTCCAAAGATTCTTCTTTGTTGAGCTGTAAAGAACTGACCTGCTCTGAGATCAGCCTGCTCCATTTAGCCTTCAGGACACACTGTATCTTTAGTGTTCACTAGCTCTGAGCCCAGACCAGCTGCGGTAGATGTATAAAACCATTGTTCCCCATCAGACAGCGTCTGTGCGTCTGAAAAGGCGATGGGACAAAACAGTTTGGCTGTTTGTGTTCGAAAGAATGCAGCCCTATCAGAGGGGAAGGAAATAACTTCAGGGGATACCACACTGACACACACTAATGACAAGGCCACAAATACTATTCTATACCATACATTACTCTGACATACTGCAAGGTGTTACATGTCTGAACATAAAAACAAACATTTTTGTGGATAAAGCCAACAAAACAGCATGTAGCTTGTGAGCACTTAATGCCTCCATTTGAAACCTCAGGATTAATCGTAAACTATGGTCAAACACCTCTACCCATTCACTCCACCCACCCATTTCAGACGTGGTTGGACAACCTTGTATGGCGTACAAATGTATGACGCTTAACACAGTCCAACATCGTACATATGTTTTAGACCAATTGGATAATCAGTGATTTTGTTTCTTTAGTTCAGTTTTTGTTGCTTTCTGAAAGCACCACCCCAAAAATCATTCCTTCAGCATCTTTTTGTTCCACACACTTCAAAACCTGGAGCCTACATTACCCACAATGCAACTCCACCTCAAATAGTTTTGTGTGTTGTGCTAATAGGTGTGAGTGTATCCTGGCGAGCTCCAGTGGTCTCTCTAACTCCACACTCCTGGATTGTTTTTTACCAAATTAGCAGCAGGGACCCTGGACGTGAGACAAACTGAACAGAAACAGACAACATCTGTATCTGTGAACACCAGACCAAAAGACACTCTCAGCACCCACTAGGAAGAGGTGAACAGATGAGGATTACCACCTCCCTCCATAAGTTCCAGCCTTGCAGCTAAAAGCCAGTAAGTGAACCTTTGAGTTTACAGTAGATTATCTGGTTACAGATGTGATTTAGCCACCTGAGAGAACTGACATGAACCCAGCCCACTCTTTCTCCAACAGACTGAATGCACATTCATGTCAGTGTGTGCTATAGGACAGGCATAAAGGCAGAATAAAGACTGTTATGGGCAAATTCTCACTGACAGAGTGATCCGCTCAATTCACTGCCCTTGTTGTGAATCTGGTTAGATGCATTAGTTTCTCTGCCTTCCACTGACCTGGCAAGTCTGACAAGAGCTCAGTCTATTTTAGGATCAGTGTTTAGCTCAGAAACATGTAGAAATGATGAAATCAGTGGGAGGAAGACAGAGCTCTGCTCTTTGATGTTTCCCATCCCTTCAACATAGCTTGGATTCATCAGACACACTGCATTTCTCTATGTGCTTTTACCTCAGTGTTCATTAATCACTAGGCCTTTTATCAGTGTCCTCTCCTATCATCACTCTAGGGAAAGATCATTATTGTGACAGAGGTGTAGACTATCACCCTGAGGAAGTCATTTGACCTTCACTCCAAATCCAATTAATTTATTTCATCTTAAATATGTTGCTTTGTATTTGAAATAAACCATTTCACTAACTGTGTTGTTTTCCTTCTACCTTTTGTTTGAATAATAAAAATATCTCCTCAATGAACCAGGTGTGATGTGTTATCAGTTTCATTACAGGATCCCTGTCAAAGTGTAATCCCACTGCAAAACTCAGTATCTGCATCATGTATACAGTTTTTTCCTGTTCACTTCTTTAAGTGCTGACCAAAAACTAATCATTGGACAATATATGATATATATAATTTTATCACCCATCACGGTAAAGACTTACAATAACTTGATCATTTCAATCAATTTCCATCATCAGGATAATGGTGAATGGGGATAATCATTAATATCCTCACCAGTGACTTCAAAAAATCTGTCTAGCCAACATGCAGTCCTGTATTGATTTATTTTGAACTGCCACAAGGAGGAGCTGAATCTTTCCAGTCATTCCAAAATGCTAATCCTGTCACCATGGCTGAAGGCTCACCTCGCCCCTTGTATTCTCTGCTAAAGAAAGTTAAATCAGGTCCAACAACCTCCAATTTGAGCTCCCATCTGACAACCATCCAGCTCTGTTCACTGAACTCCAGGAAAAATTAACTGACGTCACTGTCAGTTACTAAATGTAGCAAGTGTTGGTTTAGTTATACTAACACTGACATTTATCTAAATGTTTGTTAGATGATTTATTTCTAAAGACTGTTTAATTGGTTTTCACAAAAAAGGATGTTCACTAAAAAAACAAAGATGTGTCCTATCTGTGATGCAGTAAAAATGTTTGTTTCTTACCAAAATGTAAAGTGATCTCAATGTGTTTTGGAGCCATTTGAAGAGTTAAGTATAATTAAGTATAATATCTAAAATCCTCTTTGTGATGATTTGACTTATTTTTTTCAATTCTGGGGTGCTGAAACACATAACAACTATAAGAAAGTATCTGAGGGTTTCAGAGAGCACATAGCACACATACTCTAACAGAGAAGAAATGAGAATCAAGATTTTTAACAGAATATAATTCATGTGTGTGTATATCCTATCACCTGCGCAGGTTTCAGACACAAATATAATTCCATAAACAACCAAGGTTTGTAATGTAAACTTCCTGTTATCAACATGTTGTCTCCAAGCCTGAGCCATCCTCCGGCAACAACCTATCACAAACCATAAGAAGAAAAGGGTCCAGGTCAACGGCTTCTTGATTCTCTGTACCACAAACAAAACTTAAACTATGCATTCACACACAGTGCTCAGGAAGAGCTTCTCTGTCATGAAACCATAGAAAATCACTATCCGATCAGAGCTGAGGATGTACATGCTCAACAACATTAACACTGGTCAGTGGTTTTCCTGGATGATGGGTATATGTCTGTAGTGTTGCACCATCAGGACACAGTGAATCTCTCTGGGAGGGAAGAGAAGGGCTCACTGTGTACCTGATCCCAGCAGCACAGGGTAGCAGCTGGGTGCCCACATGGGGCCACACCCTCCCATCCAACTGGAGCTTTCTGGATTAGGAGGGTATGGGGGCATTTGTAAAGCTGACCATACACACTCATAAAAGCACACACAAAGAGCAGACAGACACTTTACTCATCATGTCAACCACTCAAAGTGTTTTATACTACAGGTCACATTCACCCATTCATACAGTGCTTGCTCTATCTATATAGAGCTCTCTAAGCACAAACACACACATGCACACACTGATGGTTTGCCATTAGGGTTCAGTACCTTGCCCAAGGATACTCCATCACACACACTGGAAGAACCAGGGATCTTCTAATTAGTGGGTGACCTACTCTACCTCCTGAGCCACAAACTGCTCCATTGATCTCAGAGTTTTCTCTGTTGCACTTGCCCCTGGTTTTGTTTCTCTTCTTTCATTTCTCTCTTGTTGAAGTTTTTCTGTCACACACATCATTCTACTGCTGCAACACTCTTCCTGAGCAGCCCACCTGTTGAAGAATTGTCCAGAGTGTGAAAAGTAACCCTATTTCTTTCTCTCTCTCACACACACACCTTCAAACGTTTAGATGGGAACCATAAGCTATCACAGCATTAAACAGGGCTGTGCTGGCCTCGTGTTCAACCTTTCAACCTTGACCCATGCAGCATCTACCCACATCATTCCTCTCTTTCACAGACACACACACACACACTGTACACATAGCTAAACAGAGGTCCATTGTCAGAAATTTCACAGCAAGTCTCAGCCTGTCTACCCCCCACCCCACTGCACCACCACACACATATCCACCCTCCGACCATCCCCCCTCTGCCATACAGTACAGAGCCAAGCCGCTCATTCCAAAAAAAACACAACAGTGAGTGTTTACCATCTGCAGTGTGTTATCTGCTCCCTGTTGCTCCTGACAGAGTGTTCACGCTGATTCATCTTGAAAGAGCCACTCTGCCAGCAAATGGTGCTACTGCATCACTAAGTCAGTGACAACCACTGGTGTTTATAGGGCTGAGCCTGCTGTTGTGGTTCAGGCAAAAAATTGAGTTTCCAGGTCTGATATCACGAGGGCTACCAAAAAATCTGTTCAAAAAGCATTGACTTCAGTCATGAAATACTAGGACGATTCATTTTTACAGACTGTCATTATGATGTTATAATTCAGTCCTTCTAATCAGTGTGCTGGGGGTTCTTTTGAAGTTGATATTAGGCCTAACAGAGAGGAATGCTGAGGGATGTGCCTGGGTTGAAAAGCCATTCAGATGAAGCAGGCCAAGAGGGTCATCAACAGTGAACTCAGTCACATGCACATTGTTCTAATTCAGTTGTGTTTATAATTACTGTTACTTTCTATTTCTATTTCTGTTGTACTTCTGTTGTTGTCAGTTTACTGTAATTATGGCAATTATAATTGCTAATCCAGCTTTAATGGTTTCCAATTTAATTTGACATTTTAGCGTAGAGTATAATATGTTCAGGAGATAGCATCCCAATCAATATCACAGTTAATGTGAATTATGGATGCACCTTGCTAGCCATGAATTAAGAGCTTGCATGCTAACAGTACATGGCCCCTCCATGCTGTAACCTGTGTTTACCATAGAATGTAGGAGTGTGGTCACTATTCAGTTAAAGAGAGATAAAAAGGTAAATGTAACAACATTAGTTTCATGTTTCTGGCACATGTAACCCAGTGGTACACATCAGCCTATTGTTCATGTAGCTATGTAGTGTGTTATGCTGGCTGTGTAGGAATAAATTTAGGCAATAAATTTACATCTACATTTTGTGAACAGATCCTCAGTTCAACAAACTTAGAGCAAGAGCTTCATGAATACCCTTACTGCACAATAAAAACTGCATTCATTTCAACTATTTTATTATCCATCAACAGCATCAGAAAGATGTAAAAATGTAGTTAATTTACAATCAACTGAAAAAAATAAAAATAAAACATGCAGCTGTTCCTCAGCGAGATTTGTTTTTATTATTATTATTATTATTCTAAAGGTGAACTTAACTGTCACTAGACCAATTAACATAATAATCTCCAGTGCAACATAAGTGTTAGTCACAAATACAAATGACAGTAGAAATGTAAGATATGAGAAACCATAATATAAAATTAATACTTCACAGATAGCTTGCTTGCAGTGCTTGATGCAGCAGTCTGTACACTTGGAGTAAAGTCCAAAGCCTGAGTAATGACAGTTGCCTGTAAAATGAGGAGAGCCCTCTTTCCGTTTCTTTTCACACTTTATATAGAGCCTCTTGCACAGTGGTTAAGACAGGCAGAAAATATTAAAGGTATCTGCATAAATGGAGAGTACAAAGTAGTGCTTTACGCTAATTATATCTTAATATGTCTAAGTGACCCCTCTAACTCATTTCCTGACTTAATGAACTTTTTAGAAACATTTGGTAGATATGCAGGATATAAACTGAACTATAAAAAACTCAGATTTTAACTTTTAATCATACACCCCAAAAACATCTTAAAGAGAAAATTCACCTCAATTGGGTTCAGAACTCACTGAAATATTTTGGAATATACATACCAAAAGAAATCTCTTTACTGCTAGAGATAGGCTATGGCCCCCTTTTAACAAAAATTAAAGACAACATAAAAGATGGAATTCTATTTCCTTCCTCAGTCTTAGTCATAGAATTGACAGTATGAAAATGAATATTCTGCTTGATACCACTTTCCATTTCAAGCACTTCCAGTAAAAATTCCCTCAAAAACTGTTGACTTTCTTTCTTTCCAGATTTATTTGGCAGGGAAAGAAACCCAGGGTAATGGTTAACTCATTTATTACCCCAAAACAGAAAGCACTCTTCGCAGCAGGAGATACTAAATGTTGGAGACAGTGTGGGTTTTAGGAAATCTGCCCTTGCAGTTTTCCTCCTTATTCTTAGGGAAAAGTTGATTTTGGGCAGGGAAAAAAGCCCTCACGAGACACTGACTGCTTCCTGAACACCCCACAGTACAAGAGCGGATAGATATAGTAAATGATATTTACACAATGGAAAGATCGCCTTTCTCTTAAGAAAAATGTGTTTATTAAATTGTGGGAGAAGTAGGTCAAATATGTAAAGCCTGAACAACCAGATTTTTGTAGAAGTGTTAAGTGAATGACCGTGTGATTTTGTTTTTTTGTGTTTTTTTTCTCTCTCTCTCTCTCTCTTTTCTCTCACTAGCAAGCCTTGTTGTTTCCTGTTCTGCCCTCCTTTTAGTCTCCTTCTGACAAGCTTTTCATTGTTTGTAGTGTGCACTTTCTCTTTCCCAAAATGTTCTTATGTTTTGTAAACTCTGTGGACAGCAAAGGACATGACATTGTATCTGTCTTGTAACATAAACTGCTGTATATAATAAGGAATCTAAAGAAAAAATGAGAAGAGTGCAACAGTCTGTAGATGGGCTGTAATGCATGAGACTGTTCTTCTTTTCAACACGAGCTTATAGGTCGTTGGTGCAACACTTCTTTGCCATGTTTTTTTGTTAGCAACCTCTGGTGGTGGAGAAAGTTAGGAGGAGGTTATGGTGGATGGATGGGTCAAGAAAACAAATGATTTTCACACACTTTCCATTCCTGTGTGAAACCAGTAGTCTGTTTCTTTATCAATGACCACTCCACAACCTTAGCCACATTTTAGAGTAGATTTTGAGCTTAAACCTGACCAAACCATGACTGTTACAAAAGCTTAACAGTATATTTACCACTGTAACCACAAGGACCAAGGTCCAGTACATCTACCACCACTGGAGCAGTATTTCAGGAGACACTCTCTTGTAAGTACCCTATCCAGAGGGTAGGGGTAAAAAAGCTCTTTGGTCCATTCAGGTTGGAGGACTTGTTGTGAAACAGCTAATGCAGCAGTCCATAAGTAATGGAGGTAAGGTGCAAAACATTCAAGAGCCATTACTCATCCTTGTGTGTGAGACAGTTTATACATCACAGCTTTGGAGGAAGAAACTGGTCTTAAGTCTGTGAATATTACACTGAGAAAAAGTGATGTAATATATTTTTGTAGAGGTTGATTTTTCTGAGCTTTTGCATAGCGAATAAAGGCATCACAATCACATAGGCTGCCACATACTACTCTGGATTAAAAAATCCCAATAGCTGATCCTCTGCCTCTTCAAATACCTCCACTGGTACGACCTCAAACTGTCCCAATGACACCCTGAAACTATGTGGACTGGCCATGGTGGAGCTTCAGCTTCTGGATATTTGCAGGCAAGTATTGTGCACTTTAGTATTGTTTATTTGATTTGCGCTGTATGTGAAAAGACCAAAGGTGATGCTCCTGGAACAGCACACTAATATTAAGTATAATAATTGGTAACTGTGAACAATACAAACTCTAAACCATTTACAGTTTGTTACGGTCATTCATCATTCCACATACAGCAGAGTTGGAGAAGTCCTTGTGAGACCTGGCTCTCACCTACAGGCAATGTTCTGTTTAGTTAAGGTGAGGAGTGGAGCCTGCAGGTAGTGCATGCAGGTGACCAGTGCTGCAGGCGAGAACATCATCAACACACCCACTCGACGATTGCCTGCTCTACTCACACATAGGCTACACTCAGACATTACACTGACTTTATATCAAGAAGTTGGTGGGATAAAGTCCAGTCCAACTGATCTGGACATTTCAGGTTTGGCAGTGCATTTGTGAAAGTAGCTTAAGACAGTGGGATAGAAGAGTTTGTGGGAATGAGAAAGCTAGCAAGTATTACACAAAAAAAATCCTATACTATCTTCGTGCCTTGATACTGCAGGTGAGGTGGTGCAGGTCCTCCTTCATTGCTAACACCAAGGTGTCCCCCAGTGATCTAGGCCAGCGCTGGGTGGAAAAAATGGAATAGTGAGAAATATTTTGTATTGTAGGCTCTAAAGAAAAGGCAGGATAACAGCACTGAGCTCCACACAGTTATCTGAAAACTTAGTTGTAAAAAATAATCTCCCTGTACTGCTTTACACAAAACAACAATAGAAAAGCAGCTAATACTTCAGTGGTTATCCAAAAGAAGGTTTAATCGAAAGCAACTGGACTTAGTTATAGTCTGGAAGACGTTTCACCCTCTCATCCAAGAGGCTTCATCAGTTCGTGTTGCATCTGACCAGGCTGGGACTGGTCCAACTGATTTTTTTGGTGTGGAGACCCAAGTATTTAACCTCCTGTGGGAGGCTTTCACCAGAGCGATGATGTCATGGCTCTTTTGTGTCCCATGTGTCAACGACAGTCGTTAGGTTGACAGTCGTTGGTAGAAACCAATAGTTTCAACTTCGTTAGTGTCCCATTGGTGTTGTAACGACAGTCGTTGGAGTCACATGAGGCGAGTCACATGTGAAAGGTTTGTTTCCTAGAGGCCAAATTGTTAAGTCTCCTGGGAAGGGATGAAAGGGCGGCATTGTATATTGGAGATAGGTGATGTCTTAGACTCCTCCTCGGTTTAGAGATGGTTTCTACTTTAACATAGATGGCTTCTTTTACTCCTCTTTCAAACCATCTGTCCCTCTCTGTCCAGGATGTGGACCTTGTTGTCATCAAAGGAATGGGTTTTCTCCTTTAAATGTAGATGGACAGCAGAGTCCAAACCTGAAGAGTTCGCTCTCCTGTTTGGGCCATGCGTTTGTGTAATGGTTGCTTTGTTTCGCCAATGTAGAGATCATCGCATTCTTCATTACATTGGACTGCGTACACCAGATTGCTCTTGTGAGTGTGTGGTGTTCTGTCCTTTGGATGTACCAGTCTCTGTTTGAGTGTGTTGCTGGGTTTGAAATACACAGGGATACTGTGTTTGTTGAAGATCTCCTGAGTTTTTCCGATAACCCGGACACATTACGGAATAACTATGTTGTTTCTTTTGTTTTGTTTTTTTTTTTTTCCCACCACATCAATGGTTTTCTTTTTGGAACCAGCTGCCGTTTTCAAAAAGGTCCAGGTGGGGTAACCACAAGTTTTGAGGGCATCCCTCAGATGCCTGTGTTCCTCCCCTTGGGCCTGTGAGCTTGTGGGTACGTTATCAGCTCTGTGTTGCAGAGTTCTGATAACCCCGATCTTGTGTTCCAAAGGGTGGTGTGAGTCGAAAAGAAGATATTGGTCTGTGTGTGTGGGTTTTCTGTATACCCCAATGTGGAGGCTCCGGTCCTTTTCTATATTGACTTGACAATCCAAGAAAGGCAAACTGTTATTCTTGGCATCTTCCCTGGTGAACTTGATGTTACTGTCCACAGAGTTGATGTGTTTGGAAAAGGCTTGCACCTCTCTGGTTTTGATTTTAACCCAAGTGTCATCCACATACCTGAACCAATGGCTTGGTGTTGTTCCCTCAAAGGAGTTTAAAGCCTTTCCTTCTACCTCCTCCATATATAGGTTTGCAACAATGGGGGATACTGGTGAACCCATAGCGCAGCCATGTTTCTGTCTGTAGAACTTGCCTTGAACTGGAAATATGTGGTGTTCAGGCACATTTCCAGAAGTTGGCAAATGTGTTCTGGTTCAAGGTTTGTTCAGTTGGACCAAATCAGTTGGACCAGTCCCAGCCTGGTCAGATGCGAACACGAACTGATGAAGCCTCTTGGATGAGAGGTGAACGTCTTCCAGACTATAACTAAGTCCAGTTGCTTTCGATTAAACCTTCTTTTGGATAACTATGACCTGGATGAATGAGATATTCACAGAATTGTTACTTCAGTGGTGTTGTGTGGGTGTATATGCCTTGATGGTTCCCACCACTCAGTAATGTTACTTTTTGATGGCCAACAATGAAATGAATAGGACCTGTAAAAGAATTGCCTATAAACACTTAATCAATGAAAATTAATATTATCTCACACTCGCATAATGCTGAACTGTACTTCATTCATTTAACTGGGAGAATAAACATTACTCAATAAGTGTTCTGAGGTGTAACAGTAACTTAGCTCATTAAGCTAATTTCAATCCAGTGATCTGTTAGCTCTTGAACGTATGGTACGTCAAGATACCAATAGTAACTCTAATAACCTATTGTTCCATTATGGCTAATGAACTGTAACCTACAAGAAATGTCATTACAGCTAATAGTTAGCTAAAGTTAAATGACAACATTGACAACTTGCTGCCACTGTTAACACTCACTAAGTTAGGTAACGTAACCTTAGACCTGCAGAACCAATTTTAAAACACAGTGTTCAAATATGTTTTACAGTAAGTGGTCACACACATTTACTGTTTGCTTACACACAGTCACTGTAACAATAACATTAACAGGCCTACTCTGCTTATGTATAATACTAGCCAAATGTGGACATATGTGCAATTAGCTACTAAGATCACTTTAACATTTGATAACTTACCTTAAATTATGGAAGCTACCTTTGTAGCATCAACTTTGCACATCCTAGCCAGGAGCCTGGAGCAGTCAGGTTGGGTGTGCAAAGTCCACGGGTTCACTTCTCTGTACACTTCTTCAAAAAACCACGATGGTGACGACTAAAATGCAAGACTCAAGGTTTCAAAATGGTAGTCCTCAAACCAATGGTGACTGATTGATCAGCACTCACAGTTCTGATTTACCTGCTGCAACCAGAAAACTGAATCATCTCATCCTCACTTTTCAATTAGAAATACCAGGAGAGTGTTTTAGGACTTACAGGGCTGATCAGAGTCTGTGTGGTATGAGCATTGTGCAGCAACTCAGATGCCTCCTACATCTTTACTGTCTCCATGATGACCATGAACTAAGACCCTCCTCTGTAGGAGTCAGTAGCATTTTCTACAAGGATCAATCGGGGGGAAGTCTGTGCAGACATGGTGAGAGCATTTGACAAAACTGTAAGAAAAGAAATAGTCCTGAAGCCTCTCAGTGTGCTAAATCAATACTTGATGCCTTATTTCAACAAGTCTTTACAGACCAAGCAGGCCTTTCTTGAGCTTACTACCTACTGTGAAATAGAAATGCCAGTTTTCCTCATGTGATCACATGAAGTGAAACTCATTGCCCTGTACTGCCCTGAGCTGAGGGCAAAATTTGGAGGCCTGGTCCAAGACATATAAGGCAAGAGGAGCCTGCTCGACTGAACACACAGAATCCGATGGGGTGGGGGCGTAGATAAACCACACATTTGGAAATAGTGGCAAGTTGGATGCTAAAGATGTGAACAGTTCAACAGTCATTAACAGTGTGATGAAGAGGTTCTTCATACTTGCACATCACTGCTACTGCTGAAAATGCTTCATTTTTATATCAGTGTAACCTGACAATTTCACAGTTTCACACATAACATTAAAAAGTTACACAGCACCAACATGCAACTTGTGTCTCTGATAGTAATAATCTTACCATATTGGTCTTTTAAAAATAAGAGAGGAACATAGATATTCCGTGCTAACTTACAGAATGCGATTCAACAAATTGTTACACTTCTTTTTCAGCTGCTTCACAGTTCATATACACAGCACTGTAGGAACAGGCGCATGCAACAGACTGTAAACTTTACAACTTTACTACTTGGCCGCTCTGATACTCTCAGCTCCAGAGTCAGGTGAGTTCTGCCTACTGAAAGCTACATGCTGTTGCAGAAACACAAACAGCTAAAGCTGAAACTACTGGTGTTATGGTGAGTTCAAACACTGCCAGCAGCCCGAAAGGAGAGACACAAAGTTGAGTAAAGCTGTAGTACTCCGTTATCATGTTACTGACAGATTATTTTTCCTAGATGATACCTCCATGTTTAAAAAAGAACTAGTTGGGATGCCCCCATAGCCGAATGGTCCACAGGGCCTTTGTGCCTTGAGCGAGCTGGTCCCCGGTTTGACTCCTGATCTGGCTGGACCTTTACTGCATGTCTCTTCTGTACTCTTCTCCCCCTTTCCTTTCTCTCTTTCACTGTCCTGTCAGAAAAGGCTAGGCCCAAAAAAAATATTTTTAAAAAAAGTACTGGTCAGCATTTCATGACTGTTCCTAGATCCTACTTTTACTATAACTGTCCTTTAGCACCAATATACCAAGACAAATTCCTTGTATGTGCAAACTTACTTGGCAATAAACTCTGATTCTGATGAATCCAGTTTGGGGCTTCCAAACCCTAACCCTCCAAGTACCATTCATTCATTCATTCATTGTTATCTGTAAGGGTTCCGGAGGGGCTGGAGCCAATCCCAGCTGACAGTGGGCATGAAGCAGGGTCCACCCTGGACAGATCATCAGTCCATCACAGTAGTACCATTCAAATGAGAGAAAAAATGAATTGATCTGTCCAGTGTTACAAGCAAATAGTGTCTAAGATCCTGTCATAAAATCACTCTAACCTACTGCATGTCCTATTACTCAGTCAGTAAGCTGTTATAACATGGAGGAAATCAGCAAGCGGTGATGAACAGATAGTCATGACCCTAAATCACCAGAGGCCATAGATGGAAGAATTATCAAATTATATAAAGATGTTTGTCAGCCTTGTGAAATAGAAACTGATTTGTAACAACAATAAATCTGATGTCACCCACCTGATTTTAACTGGATGAAGTGAGGCTGGTAGAGTCACAGCAAATGAGTGGAGCTATGTCAGTTCTACAACTTAAGGCCAATTCATGGTTTCCCCCATTCACACAGCCATGTGTGTCCATGTGATGTGATTTTAACTAGCTATTTCCTCCTGCCACCACTCTGAATGCTAAGCTAGGCTAACCTTGTATATTGTATAAAAACAATGTAAATAAGTATATTTCTCAAAATGTTGAACTATTCTTTGAAATATATCTAAAGAGATGTACAGTAAACACCCTCGCTGTCACATCAAATGCTGCTGGAAATAAGTGAAAATAAGTTTCTTAAAGGAATTAGAGTTGACATTTTAGGTGAAGTCTAAGACATTTCTTCTGTAAAGGCCTGTATGAAAATATCACAGATCATGAGTTGGGTGTGAAACTCGAAGTGCCACGATCCTGATGCTAGCTGGGCCATGACACAAGCCCACGGAATAAGCTGAGATGACATGAGAGCCACACAGTGATCTGAAGATATAACTCCTATACTCTGAACAAAGAACAGTGATGTGAGGGTCAAAGTGATGAGAGATGACAAGAAAGAAACAAAATTAGTAACAGCCCTCATTAATATGCACTGTTAAATTCTACTTCCCTGCTGGTCCTGATTGTTCAGAGGAGAAGGACATGTCTGAAATACTGTCAGTTTAGAATTTTTCTGCCCTGAGAGAAGACTAACAGTGACAATGTGCCCTCTGTCCCTGACACACATGTGGGCCGCCATATGGAAATACATGCATTCCAGCCCAGCTTCTTATTGTCTTTCTGCTCACCCACCCATATCTCATCTGTGCAATTCATGGAGAAAATCGTGGAGACATTATTCAGTTATTTGCAGAATGCAGCATGTGATCTGCTGCTGAAAAAGGCCTGTGTTGAAGCCATGACTGACTGGTTATTAAATAACGGTCATCTGGTCATCATTTATCCATGGATTAACATTATGTGGTTGAACTTTTGTTTCAAGCTGGAATTTGACAAACTGCATAAGACACAGACAGGTCGTACTGCAGGTGCTGCTGGAGTTTTGTTCTCTCTGTGCACCTGCTTCTTCTCCACAAGGACAGGCCCAGAACATGTGGAGAGCCTTTCTCAAGGACACACCCACGGTGGGCTGTGTGAAACTGGAATGTGGTTTGAAAAGTTACATGTGACTGTGACGGAAATACAATAAAATAAATATCCTGGGGTGGGGGTGAGGGGCTGACTGTCCACCTAAAACTCACTCGTTTATCACAGGAGGAATCTCACAGCTCTGGACTACAGGACTGGTGGAAGAAGAGTAGCAGAATAAAAAAAAACACAACACACTTTGAGTCATGACAGAGAAGACAAAAACATAATGTTCACTCTGACTTACTTCAGCGTCTGAATGAGGAGGAATCCCAACAAGGCAAAAAGCAACTCCATTCATTGGTTTGTGAGCGGTGTGTTCGAGTCAGCAGACAGAGGAAAGGTTTAGCGCCGCTCTACTCTCAGCATCGTGGACACTTTCTCTGTCGGTGGTGGCGGATTCAGAGCAGAGCGGAGACCGGACGACCCTCTCCCCTCCCTCTCTCTACAGTCCCGCTACGAGCTGCGCCCATATTTACACGACACTACCGGAAATATGGCTGGACAGACTTCAAAATAAAGGCGTCCGTCAGTCTGCCTTTGATTAGAAGAATTTAAGCTCGTAGCATATCTAAACGGACATTTTCTGACCACTTGAATCAATACAGTAGTTGTTGTCAATTAATATATCACTATCATACCTTTACATATCTATACACAAGTTATTATCTGTAATTACAGACATTTCTGACCTACAAAGCGTATTCGATTGTGATTAAAGCTTTTATTTCGAAACTTAGGAGCGGCACGGATGTTTCTGTTCTCGCGTGCTTGACTCGCGAGCGACGCGAAAGTACGCGCATAAACACAACAGATGGAG
>NW_026117911.1:0-29513 GCF_001640805.2 Lates calcarifer
ACAATAATGTAACCCATAAGAGCGCACCAGCAGCAGTAACAGACCTTTGGTCATGGTTACAATAATAAAAACGCAGGTTCGGGTTGTGGCACGGTCATGGATAAGAGGAGGAAAGTCTCCACTGACATCGTGGAAACAAAATCTACAATCCTCATTCTGTGCAAAAATGTAGTCCAGACTTTTATCTGAAAGTTAATATGATGCATCAACAGTCTGTGTTAGGAAATACTGGTCAAAGTTAAAGTCTTTTTAGTACAAAATTCCCTCTTTGTGTTATCATATCTCCACAGCAGCTCGACAGGAAAACGCTGCCTGTCTAAAACACACAGAGGGAATTTTATATTAAAAAGTATGAAACCTTGGAAAGTATCCACTTGATTTGTCTAACTCAGACTGCTGAAACCTCATATTAACTTCGGGTAAACTTTGGAATGCATTTCTACGTGGAACAAATATGGATTTGTTGAAAGTGCATAAGAAAGGGATCTTCTTATGTCCAGCACGAACGGAAAGAAAAATTACAGGAAGAAAAACCTGTTTTAATGTTCATATGGGCACTCTTTAAAAAGAGATTGTGGCATATCAGAAAATGTGCACCTTAATAAAGTGCTGGGTACAAAATAAGTCCTACTTATCTGACAATTCACAACATTTTCAGTTATGCCTTTGATATTTGGCACTTTGTGCCCACTCAAAAATGCCTTGGAACAAGCATCAATCAAACCTGACAACAAAGATGTCAAATAGTCCCCTTTTTTTCCCCACTCAGATTAAATCAGTGATGACAAAAACAACAGAAAACAGACTGCACTTTGAGCACAGCAGTCTGTTCCTATTGAAAAAAGAGTTCTAATATTTAAATTCATTAATCTTGCAGCTTTCTTTAAACCTTGAGACACTGCAGTAATTAATGTTGCATTTTACATGCTTTTGCATAATAAGAAGGGACATTGATATTCCTGTTGGTGTCATGGATTTATTACAACAAATCTTCATCTCCATGTCTCAGGCGTTTGTTTTCCTAAAAGACACTTACGGATCCAACTGCAGGTTAAAAAGGGAAATATTCAATACTGCATCAATGTTTTAGTAAGCGCAAATACTTGCCCTAAGGCCAGAAAAGTGAAGATGAAGTTTGCTGTACTTCCATCATTCATCAGGACCAGATCGTCAGGATCTGAATGAATGCCGCTTCCAAGTGACTTTCAGCTGTCATTAGTGTCAAGCTGAAATAGTTTCCTCCTCAGCTCTCCCTGCAGGGAAGGTTTTTTGTAGTAGTTTTCTGCTGCATTGTCTGGGGGCCACACTCACAATGGCAACATGGGTTTTTTGTAAACACACTCTTGTCACTCTTGTCAACACTTTGCTTTTCATGTCAGCTTCACCAGGTTGGAAGGTCTGTGTAACACTATTCTGTCTCTGGAGAAATGCGGGAACTCGTAGAGAAGGTTTTGACCCATTTGTAGTTCACTCAGCATCATCTATACACTGTGGATGGTGATTCAGTAGCAGCTGAATAAGGGGTCACTCCCAAAACCTCTCCTGGTCTCAGGGTCTATGAGGAAAATGCTGTGTGTGGTCACAGCTAAATATATTAGTGAATGTGTTGGGGCTGAATCTTCCACCAAACCAGTAGATCCACACTGAGGGGTGGGCAGTGTCATTTGGATCTCACAAGTCAGTCAGCAGAATCAAATTAGATGTGGGCTGGGATCATGGGAACGACTACAACACAGTCTGCATCCGGTGCAGAGCAGCATTGGGATGTTGTGCCAATGGACAGGGCCCAATCAGCAGTGTTACACACGAGAACACATTGTGTGTATCCTTGAGGTCTAACCAACTTAAATGCATTCCATTTCTCAACTGTTTCTTAGCACATTAGTGCCACATGTAGATAAGTGGAATAGTGTAATACCTTAAATGAAAACTGAGTCACTTGTCTATGCACTACATAACACTACTAGAGGTCAAAAACTCCAAAGGGTACTTTAAATATTTGAGACTTAAGCAGAGTAAGTTAATCAATTTAGTCAAATCTTCTAAAAATTAATTAAAATCGAATTAAGTCCATATTTTTTTCCCATTAAAGGGTTTTTAGGGGAGTTTTTCATTATCTGCTTTGATTGTTAAGGGACAGAGGGTGTTGTCTGCTGTACAGATTGGCATGTGACACAACAATATAATGAGGTAAATTTTTGATTTGTAATATTAGTCTGTATAAAAAATTAGATTTGACTTAAAAGGTTTCATCCAGTTGAGAGTTTTAAAAGTTTTGCTGCTTTATTGTGTTATTAGAGGAATAAGTATGGTGATGTATACTAGAGGGACAATCCTGAGAACATCTGCATCTGATATTAAGATGTAATAAAAGTAACAGGTTAATTTAATGAATCTCGTTCTCTAATCAACTTGACTCAGCTCATAAAATGTTTCACAAATGTCAGCCATGAAATTAAAACGCATGCACACACAGTGGACACTGGGCCTCAACTATACCAAGAAACTGACGTAATATTTTGTGACAGTAAAGATTTTTGCATTAATTATTTCACTATAACAAATTGCACAATACCATCTACATTTAATTCAGCACCTCTGAACAAGAGTATTACAGATTTAATAATAAAATGCTGGCCTCTTGGACTTTACTTGCACACATATGGGACTAAATCAGCTAAAATCAGTGAAGTGTTGTAGTGCTTCAGTCTTGGAGGAATACATTAAGTTTGCAAACCACCAGATGTTAGTGTACTTGCTGTGTTTGAAGCCCTGAAGCTATGAATCAACACAAATACAGAAAGTCACAAAGCTTCTTAAAGCCTCATCCACCCATCACTAGTCTTTAATTTAGTTTGTCTTAAGTTGGTCTCATTTCTATTTCTTTAAGTTACCAGTGCTTAGGCTGTTGCTGCTGGTTGCCACTGAGGGACATCCTGACAGGCGAGTTCTTAAATACAGGAACTGACCAATCACACTTTACCAGTTAGTCGGCCTTTGTTTTAACCCTTTTGTTTCTAAAGAGGCCTCTGTGCACATTCCCTCTTGTGGTCAGTTTGGTCTGTTCAGTTCTGTTCAGTTTATGTTCAGTTGCCAAAGCCTGAATCTAGTTATGTTTAGTTGCCCTATAGGCTAAGACCTTTTGTCCTTTTTTGTAGATTGATTCTGGGTAAATAGAACAAGTGAGTATGAAAGAGGAGTATAGAAAATGTTATTATGGGCACTTTAAAAACTGTGAACCTATCCTTTAAGACCACATGATTAAATAGCTTAAAATGAGCATCAGTGCACACTGTGAGTTGCTCTTGATTTTTTTTTTTTTTTTTAATGCAAGGCTTTCCAAGCGTGAACAACTGCTGGCTATTACATTGCACATCTGTTTCCTTGCCTCTATGAATCCTCACACCTGGGTTCAAGTTCTGTAGGTGATTCAAATCACATTGCCAGTCCTAATAAATAATACCACAGTGCACTTGGAAGAGGGCTGACACCTGCACTGTCAGGCATCTCTGCACTTGCTTGGAATGGTGTTGTTCTCACTTGGCCAAATGTACCAGATGTAACAAGTTTTGATATTCGGGGAGTTTACTGATATTATGTCTAATCAGCCAAAATATGTTAAAACACCTGTGTGGGTGCACCAGAGCAGGATGGTAACGGCTTTTTGGACACATGGAGTCTAGTTACCATCAGCTGTCCTCCAAACATCAAAATTTGCTCAAAGAATGATCTCCAAGTGCTTCTTTTGTTGTGCTACATTTTGTTTCATTCGTTGTATATAATTTACCTCACAGCTGACAGTTTTGCAAACCATGGTGCTGTATTTGCTGATGGATTTTTGCACCGGTCTGGCAGCCATCAGTTTCTATACATTTCTATAAAATATGTAGGTCAATTGACAAACTCTTGAAACTTCCCTGGGTTGTGTAATCCATCACAGTGAAGTAATGTACTATGAAAATCAGTGGGGAAATCAATGAGCAAACTCTTGAAACGGATTACACAACTCAAGTAAGTTTCATTAGTTTGCTAATTGATTGCTAATTCTCACTGAAGTAAATGGAAATGGAACAGTAGCACAAGTAAATTAAAAACTCTAAAACCATATAGCCTGCATAAAAGATGGTTAGAAAAAAATCTAAATATAATTTATGTGTCGGAGTAAAGGGGCAACACATTGGAAGATTGTTGCCTGTCTCCAACAGCTACTGACTAACTGCTAGTGAGTTGGGAACTCATCAATAAGACAAATGACAATGATCTGACTGTGACATAACAACAAACCTAAACAAATTTCAGGATTTTAAGAAAACTTTTCTGGGTGCTACGAAACAAAATTTATTCTAAAATAAAGGAACTGGAAGATCTGAGAGTTCTTGCTGCAACCTAAAAAAATAACTTTAAAATGACATCCAAAAATTACAGGTAGTCAGTGCAGAGCCACAATCAGTACACTAATGTCAGCCCTGTGTTGTATTGGTCATCATCCTGGCTGCAGAATTCTGAATTTTCTGACAGGCATTTTGGGAAACCTGGTAAAAACAGAGTGGCAGTTACTTCAGTGATGAATGCTAAAAGCATTTGTCAGCATTCTAGCATTGTTATCGTCTAATTTTGGTGTAGTTTCTCAAATGGAAAAGAAAAAAAAAGGCACCCCTCCACCCCCCTCAATATACAGTACATGTATTCATCAGTGAGGCTGGTAGTATGGGGATTCATATTCACTTCTGGTGCACTTCTGTTAACTCTCCCAAAAGAGGCCTGAGCTCCCCAAGAAGTGACACAAATTCAAGATTGGGTGTGGTCTTAAACCATTAACATTTCTAATGCTACAATAATATAAGTCTAATTAAAATCTAATGTCGTGTCATTGCTGATTTTAAATGTAAAATGACTGATTTGGTGGCTCATGGTAAAGGGTTTTTTTTTTAATCACCACGCCTCATCTGTTGCTTTCATGTATTGTTTTGAGCACCTATGCATAATTGTTGTGTGTGCATTTTGTTGTCAGATCAGTGATTTTAAACGACTGTCAGCTCATTCCGTTCAGCAGCCTCTCTCATCTCATCAACACCCTCCAATTTTTCCATGCAATGACAAATGAATTATGAAACATATTAGTTATGCAACTATAAACAGGCCTAAATTTCTCACTGAGAAGTACGCTTCTTACTTTTCCTTGTAATATATTATAGGCAGTGAGCATAGTGAAGTCCCTCTCTTTCTCTCCCTGTTGAAACTGTCCATGTTTTTGACAGGTGTATTGCATCCAAAACTGGAGGTATGATCTGATTATGGGATATCAATAAATACTGTATTTCAGCTTTATGGTCCTATCAGCTATGGTATGTTATCGTTTTTGTAATGCTACCCAAAACTTGTGACAGCATGGACTGCAAGAACTACAAGCACACAAATTGCACATATACTAGAAATGTGATTAACAGTCACATCTTCATCTTCTCTTGACTTTTTTTTACATTGTATATTGTTTTGCATTGTTCAGTCAATGTAATGTAGCGAGTACTCAACCCCTGACTGAGGCACATTTGCATCTGCAGCTGTCTGCATCCATGTGCTTATTGAGGTACAATCACAGTCAGACTTAGTTCAACTTGGTTAAACCTAATCTGACTGTAAAACAAAATAGTGGAGCTATACATCTGTGTAGGTCTGTGTAACATCATTATTGATGATAATGCTTTTGTTTCTGTTTAATAATTATTATATGGTAACAAATTTGGTTGGGTTTGCAAGTGACCCTGTGAGTTTCCATTCTATAGAGTGTATGAGTTTAGTGTGTTCACACGTGAGTGATTTCCCACACGTTGAGAGGTTGTCATTGAGAGAGAGAGAGTTCTGATTTGTTGATTTTGGTGACCATGGCCTCAACACATCTTGCATTTTGAGTGTGGAAACCAGAACAACAGGGACCATATCACCACAAGCTTTTAGGAGATTGAGATGGTAAATCTGCTTTGCATCACCCAATCAGATATACCTCATAATCAACTCCCACATGATATGTGACCAGGAGCTGCCTGTGTCACTTGGCCTGTAATATACAGCTGAAAGCGGGAAGCAATAAAAGCACTTTATCTACCAGTGCAAATGGTCTCAGCGGGGTGGAGGGCTCTCATGCAGGTGCAGCTGATGTTTGCAGCACCATGGGCAATTTCTCCTGTCCTGTCTGTGAATAATATTTTCCATACAGGTCCAGAATTTCATTCTTATGGTCCTCCCTCATATTCTTTCATTATAACCATATATACCACACGCAGAGGGCTGCAATCCAGTGGTGGCCTGCTGAAAATGATAAAGAATCCAGGCATTTTTTCCCAATTATGACTATTCTCTGGTACATAGATCATTGGCTTAATGGCTTCGTTTAAGCACCATCAATCTGTTAATTGAGGGTGTTACAAAGGCCCATTCTGACCTGTTGCATATTGAATCTGTACAGTTTTTGAAGTATCAGCTGTGTAAATGATTTGGTTGGGATCTGTGTCTGTATAATATGATGCAAAGCTTGAGTAATATCTTTGCTACAATGTTACACAGAGACAGAGATGGCATTGGACACTGATCTTGGGTTGACTCAAGTTTGTGCCTGTTTTATTAGAGTAGAGGTGATCAAAAGGAATGGGTGCTTTTTACTTGTTTTTATTTTAGGGGTGGGGGGGTGGGGCTGGGGTCTTGAATGTTCCTTTAAGTATGGAAGAGATTACAATAACTTGGTTGTGATTGCTTAGGCTCAGACATTCAGACTTGATACTTCCTCTCTTTAAGGACCTAATACGTAGATCGACGTATTGATTTCCTGTGATTTATAAATCATCATTATAATCATAATTTTTGTTGGGTTGGGGTAAATTAAGCTTTTATTTTAAAAACTTAATAAAATACACATTTTTGTATTTTCACAGTAAATAAATACCCCAGTGTTACATTATGTGTGTGCATGACCATGTGTATTTATTGTCAAACTACTGTTTTGGGATATTAACATATCATGTGCTGCTCATTTTTGGTCGCACTTCTTCATTATTATCTATCAATATATTATTTATTACAGTTTTAGATATGGTGACCATTTTCTTTTTTTCATTAAATATGCAACACCTTTCATCAGCATTGGTATGCTGCTTGATGACATATCTTCTTTCTTTTGCTTTTAGTGTCCACCTTAATTGGTTGTTGGATGTGACCTGAGAGACATTGCAAAGATTGCTACGATGTTACCATGATTAATGCAGTTGCCTTTTATATGTTTGCACCTGATATGCTTTAATGATTTATTGCCCATATCAGTGAACACAATTATAATCAGGAGTGACTACTTGGTATAAGAGCTCAGAGACTTTGTAAAAGAGTAATGAATGTGTGATTCATTGAATTTAATGAATCCATTTGAATGAATGCTCTTATGTCTAGGCTGCAAATGTAAGAAAATGCAGATTTTTTAACTAACTTTCTGAAGGACAAAACAAAAACATTGTACATTTGGCCCAGTTTAGTGTCTGTCTTTTTTTATCTAGTCATTTCTAATATGATATTTGACTGAAAGTTCATCTGGAGAAAAAAAAAATCATAACATTACTAGCTTTTTCCCTATTTATGTGGCTAAGCCACGGGAACATCTAACAAGAGTCATTAAGTTACAAGGTCAGCCATGACCTTGCACACTTATGAACTAATACATAACATCATGTGACAGCTGTGGGAAACACTACATCAGGACCCTAGACAAAAGAACCAGAACCAGTCAACATCAACTGTTGAAAGAGAGACCAGAGAAAGACCAAGAACACTGATATCTGACACCACAGACCATTTACAACCACCAACTCCATAGGAAGTCTGCAAGATGTTAAAACCTTAGAAATCACTAAAAATACGTTGAGCTAAGACTTTCTCTGACCCAAAACATAGAATGTAATCTAATTCGAAGCATGTGTATTGTCTTGAAATATGTCTGTGAACGTGACACTGTCATGTGAATGCATTTACTCCATCATTTACAACTTATTAACATGCCGGGAGTGCACTTCATGATGAATATTAGAGTAGTCATCAGCGATAATGAGTTCTCAGATGGATGGAGACCTGTCAGTGCTCGTGACATCCACTCCCACTTCCATGTAAAGCAAGTGGTTCAGCACTCTCAGTAACCCAGGGGTGTCCATGGCAACGGAGCTGGATGCCTCTTTTACCTCGAAGATGAAAACGGCATAGCAGATACTGCATTACATCCACATAATGTCAATCAATTATGCATGCTCTAGTGCTCTAGTGTTCAGATAGCATGTGATGTTGTCATAGTCAAAGTGAGCACTGAAAATCACCTTAACCATCTCATCTGTCATTTCATGTGGATACCTATGACACACCGTCATAATAAAGTCAGAGTGAGTCAAATAACAGACATCATCTCAGGAGATGGCCGGCAATAACAAAGCATATCACTTGTCACTGTTGTATGTAGCAGCTGGCAGCAAACCTTGTGTGTTGAATAGCATTGCGTGACCAAACACACAGAGTTTTTAGTGCTTTTTCTCACTTCCAGAAACATGGTGAAAAAGGCCATGAATATTTCACCTTATTCTTTTTAGGCTCTCCTGCTCCCCGTTATCCTAAAGACAAAGCAGCTACATTTTGTAGCTCATTTGAGGACTCTCACAGTCTGTAAAATAGCCTCTCTCACACTGTTTCTGTGGCAATTTCATGGCCTGTTGATCCTATTTTGGGTCAATTTCACTACAATAATGGTACACATTGTCTAATCTGCTGCTGCCCATTATGAGTGTTCAAATATGAAAGCAAATATACAGGCTATTCTCATAATAATAATTATTTTAAAAATTTATCAGACCACACAAATCTTACACACACAAAGGATTTTTTGTCTCCAGATGGCCATCGCTCTACTGGTATTAGAAAAAACAAGCACAAGACAAAGGTACATAAATATGAATAAAGGCTAGCTGTCAGCCTCTTAATGAGGTTAGTGAGTAATGGGCTGCAACAAGGTTGTTTGTCACTCTTTGACATGTAGCATGTGGACAACTTCATCTAATCCAACTGTATCTATTAGATCCTGCTGCTCCCAACTGCTGGTGATCCATGGGAAATATAATGGTTTCCGAGTGGTCTATTGATTTATTGATGGGTCTAATGCTATAGCTTCACAGAACATGTGAATATTTCTTTTTTTTTTTTTCCTTTTTGCCTGGCAAGACCTCAGCATGCATGGCAACTACTGGCCATACCATGACATTTGGTGTGGTCATAGTCACCATAGCATGATTCCTAGAAATTTCAGTACTCACTTGACCTTTAGTCTAATGTTATGGCATGCTGAACCTTTGTCATCACAGTTACGATAAACCCAAATATACTGTTAGCTCATGGAACAGTCTTAGTTTTCTTAGGCTCAGACACAAAAACTACTATTAGAGTACTCTTTGATGTTTGCAGTTGATCCGAAATCTAGCACTTCGGATCTTAACCATCACAAGAGAGGGTGACCACATCACCCTTATCTTAACCTCAATTCTTTGGCTACTGGTTAATTTCAGACTAATTTTCAAGTTTTACTGATTTTACTGATCAAGTCAAGCCCCAAACTACATCTTAGATTCACTTGTGACGGTTTCCTTGATGTTCCTAGATCCTGACAAGTAACTAGAGCTTTCAATGTCAAAGATCCATGGCTTTGCAATGCCTATAGGAGGACCTCATGCTTGGTACTTCAGTGTTCATTTCCAAGTCCCTTCTTGAGACATGCACTCACCAAGCACTTTATTGGGAACCTGTGCACCTGTCTTTTCATGCAATTATTCAATCAGTCAATTGCGTGGCAGCAGTGCCATGAATAAAATTATACAGCTACAGGCCAGGAGCTTCATTTAATGTTCACATTAAACATCAGAATGAGGAAAAAAATTCATATCAGTGACTTTGACCAGGGCATGAATGTTAGTGTCAGACTTCTGAAACTGCTGATCTCGTGTCAACAGTTCAGCCTGTTAGTGGTGGTGTAATGGTGTGGGGAATGTTTTTCTTTTTCTTTTTTTTTTTCATTTTGGGCCCCTTAATATCAATCAATCACCAATGACATAGCCTGTCTGAGTATTGTTGTTGACCATGTGTATCCCTTCATGGCCACAATTTCTATCTTCTAATGGCTACTTCCTGCATCACTGCATCATAAAGCACCATGTCACGTCAGACTCTAGGGGTCACTAGTGAGACTTCCCCAAGAAAAACTGGATGTTCTTACTAACCAACATTCCACTTACTGTGCAGACTCAGTCCCTTGTCATTTGAAAAATGTCCACAGTAAATGATCCATGTGGTCTGATCTCTTTGAACATCCATTATATTGAACATAAAGTTAGCAACTCTGTTTACCTGTTGATCATCTGGGCACAGAGCACATTAAAGGCTGTAATTCCTGGATAAAAGCGATAAGAGAAATACGTTTGCTGTTTCATCAATCAATCAGTCTTCAATTAAACCGCACTTCATGATCGATTGATTAATGTGAAATAATGAGGAAGGTTCGCTGCTGCGTGTAAAATGACAAATGTCGGGCTCGGGAGGGGCACTGTGGCTATCATGGACTAATCATAATGGACTAATCCATTAACAAGAATTCAGCAGCAGGGGTTCATTAACTGAGGTAGATGTGTACAGGCTCAACTTTTATCTCTCCGCTCAAGTCTCTTCAGAGAGACACATTACTCCTCTGTTGTGCTGCAAGAGTGCCAGCAGAGAATCTGTGTGTTTCTTCATGTGCTCAATGATGTGTGTTTGTGTACATGTGTATGTAGTATACTCAAATGGCAAGTTTTGAAAGAATTACCAGATGGCTATGTTCTTAGGGGGAGATTGCCAAGGTTAATGATAATGAAGAATTAACAGGATTGATGTGTAATTAGACTGATGGATGGAGTCACTGGGAGCGCATATTTGTGAGAATGTGTGTGTACTCATACACACACGCGCACACAGAGGCACGAACTGACGCCATTACGGAACACAATTCCCTCAGGTCTATTATTCGCAGCTCATCTTCAGACATGCAACGTGAGTTTAATGTGATGGAGGACACAGTTTAAATGCCATACCATCACCATATGAAATTGGTTCTAAGATGAGAGTGCATGTGCATACACAAGTGCAAACACTTTTAAATGACATGTCAGCTCCTTTGAGCTTGCCATGACACACATGAATGTGTAAGGAACTCGTGTAGATCGCTGGCACTTTTCTTTTGAAGCATAGACAGACTCTGAGTTCAAAAGTGCTTATTTCATATCTCAGAAATCCATACCCACACAGTTTAAATTTATCATTGATTTTGGAAAAAAAAAAAAAAAAAAAAAATCCAGATGACTTACTATTGGAGCTACACAGCCTTACTGGTAACATAATAGTGCCAAGCCCTGGTGAAGCCATTTTTGTCTTTTCCTGTCTCACCCACACAGCCACCTCCAACCAAGAGACTCTCCTCCTCTGTCTTTATCTCGCTCTAATCTCCTCTGTGCTTTCACCCCTAAATAAAGCAATCTGTACTTGGATAAGGGCCTACCCTGGATACTGTAATTGGCTCCCCTCTGACTGAACCTGAAATGTCTTATTGGAAAGAATGAGCAATGGACTATATACAGCCGTGCATGCTACTATATACATTCAGGGTTTGGGCTTTATTCTCCATCAGCAGAAATTAAAGAATCCATTATGTTTAAAAATATCTGTCATTGTTGAGTTTATTTGTGTTGGAATCCATCTATTGTGTATATTTTATTGTTTTATACACAGTTCCTACATACCTACGTATTTGCAGATATTTTTTACAATTCTGTGGAATTACTGAACTTGAACTGCTCTCCTAAGGCCACATACTTTTTCAATTAGATATTAATGTACTAATTAAACTTCACTATTATTGACAATATTTATGTAAAAGCTACAAATCCTGGTAGAAGACAGACATGACTCATTATAATTTGACATATTTAAAATGGCAAATTTACTGATTCTCTTGTGTTTAAATTTAGTAATGTAATGTGACAGCGTTGCCGTAGGCAGGTATTTGTGTTGTGCTTATCAACATGTCTTTTTGATCATTCTTTGGTTCCAAAAGCACCGAGTGGCTCACTGTATAAGAATTCCCAAACTATTTGTACAGATAAGAAATGTATGCTTTGCATGCTGTAAAATGTAACACTCTTTAACATGGAGGAAAAGCTGTATATCACAGGTCATCCTACTTAAGATTTCAATCTTTCTGAATGATGTTCTCTTTCTTTCCAAAGTGACTTTTGTCCTGGAGTTGACAAAAAGTACAGTATTCAACACTCACTGCCTCACTTAAAAAATGAGACCCACCATTTCAACACCCAATGGAACTCATTTAATACAGCTTACAGTCTGTTGAGTCACCAAAGTTGGACTTAAAGCAGGGTGACCAAAAAGAATGATAAATGCTCAGGCATAGAGAAAAATCTCTGAGTAGAAACTTTTAAAAATCCACATTTGAACTCAAGATGTTGCATTGCAATTCACTTCGTCTCCAGAGCCAGCTGCAAAAAGCTCCAAATCTAAAACATCTAAAATTTTACTAACTTGTAGATACATCAGTGCTTGGAGCTAAATACTAACTATCTGCCTGCTCACAATAACAATGACAACACTAGCAAGCATAATGTTTAACAACTTAGAGTGTTAACATGCTAACATTTGCTAACCACTTACTGAGGTTGATAGGAATTAGTTTTGCAGGTATTTGGTCATAAATAGTAAGTATTGCCATAGATGAGAGGTTGTGGGACCACCAATGTCTGTAAAATTCATCCTCTGGGGAAGATGAATGCCTATACTAAATTTTCAATGTGAACACAAACGTAAACCTCATGCTGGTGCTGGACGAAAAATCAGGGGATAACTAAAGTCAGTAGCATTCATCGTCTTGGGAGCAACACTCAGAACTACTAACCAACAGACAGACTAACAGATAGACCTTGAGCTATGAAACAAGGAAAATTAAAGTTAAAAAGTTAAGAAGTTAAAATGAATGTGAGATCTGACCAAGGAGCATTTATAGAGTGAATGTGTAAAATGTGGCTGTGAGGTGATATCAAAGTACCTGAGTGGAAACAACAAACACATATTTGCTGTGTCTGATATCTTCAAATTAGTGTTGACAAATGCTAAAGGCATTGAAACCATTAACCTAAGATACTCTGAAAAAGCAGCTTGATTAGGGTTACGGAGAAATTGTGATTAGGGAACTTTTGTTATCTAGACTACAATAATAACTGCTTGATTAAAGTAATAGCATGAATGCAGCCATGGTTAAAGAAACCAACACTGACTGTCAGAAGGAAATTGGAAAATAAATAAATAAATAAATAACTGCAGTCTCCTCTGTTAAGGTCCCATATTTTGTTGATCCATCTATCCACATCAGTCTCCCCCATGCAGACTTTGTGACTATAGACCACTATAGGTTAATGATTTAAATGTAAACCAGTGATGTTTTTGGAGATTTGTTGGATATGGCTGATGTTTAGAGGACAGGTTATGCACATAAACTTGTAATAATAAATGACCTGACAGTGAGAATGTGCATATCCCACAAATACTGCACTCATCATGTATGCACATGGATTTCTAGGGGGATCTGAGGGTGATATGATCAGGTGGACATGAAGAAAAAAGTGAGAGACAGAATCTCATAATAGAATATTGTTTATGTTGTTAGCCAATTTCACTGATTGGAAGTGGTTTGTAAAATGCCAACCAAAGGCTAACTAATGACTTTTATGTGGTCAATCACTTTGTAAAGTCTGATATGTGTGCTATAAAATAATTCATTCATTACTTTAATAATGATGAGTGACATATTACTCATAACCAATGCTGCTTTACAGGTAAATGTGATGAATAAATAATAATACAGACATAAACACACAGCTGTGTATAGTGGTTGTGTATAATACTCAACACTCTTGTTTCCACTGAAATGCTTGTGGAGGAGGCAGATGGATACAAACAGATGATTGAGGGTATGACTATAATCATCTTTGGCTACCTGTAGACGTGGAAATCACTCTTACACATGTGTAGTGTTCCACAGTGAATACGTTTTAGTCATGAACCTACACAGATTGTTATGCATATGGGCCCTAAGAGATAAAGTGAAGTTGTTAATCACTCAAGTGTCTATGGATGATGGACTGTATTGTGGCTTATTACTACCTGTTTTAATGACTCTAGATGTCTACATGTGTATTCAATTGACTGACTGATTAGATCTCTGCTAAGAAATTATGTAGTGCTATGATTGGAATTATGTAATGGCAGAAAGCAAAAGTACAAGCAGAAATTACATTTGCTCAAGTAATGTGCTTTGGTACAATCTTGAGGTACTTGTACTTGAGTATGTCTAGTTCAAGCAGTTTTATACCTCTATACCACTGAGGTTTGTGCAAGTTAGAATCTGTGGTCCTGACCATGGCTCTGTCAGGTTTGTCTAGGCCCTATAGTATTCTCTTAACTATATCATATAAATCAATTCTACATTACATTACAGCCTATATACTCTATAGAGAAACATCACCTTCATGATCAAAAGTGACAAGTAGCAACATGGCTATTTGAGGTGGAGTGGAGTATAAGCAGTCAGAGAAGTTTGGACACGTAGGGACTATTCGCTGGGCTACTTGGTGAATGCTGTTAGTTAGCAAGCTAACTGCCTAGGTTGCTAACACAACAACAATACATTTACGCAGTTTATCCAAGAGCTATAACTGTATCATCAACTCACACGGGCAGAAACCAGAGAAATTGAAAGACAAGGTGAAACTCTTAATCCTTTGAGTTGATAAGGCAGTTTGTGATCCCTTGGATGCACAAATGTGACAACTTCCTAAGGGTATTAATGTCCATCAGTTAAATCAATACACAGTACATTATGTAAATGTAGCACATGTAGCTTGTTAGGCTGCTTAGTGATCCATCCATCAGTTGTGTGTCCCCAGTTGTACAAGGCTTGTTAAAAGGTAACAGCAAAGTAAACACTTTATTCTGTGAGTTCCTATTTCCTGATATATTAAAAACTGCATTTTGTAATTGTTATATCACTGCTGTTGGAAATTACCAGTGAACAGGTAGAGCCATTTTCACAGAGGATATCTTGCTGTTCTTAAGTTTCTTCATATAACTTGTAAATAACAAGTCATTGCATTATAATTGTATACTCCAATATTCAACAGTCTCGGTACTGTCTGTAATAGTTCAGTGCTGTAGGAGCATTAATAACTCTTTCATTGCCAGAAACCATAGAGCTTTGCCTTGAGGCTAAAATCTCATTAACATGTAGATCTGAAGCTGCTCCACAGAAAGTTAATTACTCTATTAATCCTACGGATCTAAATGTTTTACGTTTTTACCCAAATGCTCTTTATTGTACAGTAGTTTTAACAGTTCTGAACCAGAAAATGTCCCTGTACACCCAGTGGACACCTTAACCCAGCAGCATAGCCTTGAGCTCTGAGAGCCACATTTACAAGAGAGGTAAGATTCAGACTGTGCTGTTATGAAGATATCTTAAAATTATTAAGAGACATCTGTTGTATGCATGGCTGGGGATTGATTTTCTGCTTTTAGTCCTTAAAGACCCACTCCGATGAAAATCAAATCTTTAACCTCATTAACATGTCCATATGGTGTTTTTTATATGATACATAACATATCATGAGCAAAATAAGTAGTAAATGCCTTGTGGACTTGTCAATACAGTCAGCGAGTTTGCATCAACACAACCACTAACACTGTGTCAGCCACTGCTAGTGAAAGCTAACAAGCTAACAAACAACATAGACAGATAAAAGATGCTGACTACACTTAGCATTCTGATATTTCTGCTGATTGTGATACACTACAAACTTTCTTTGTGCACTGCTCTTTCACCAGTTGACCTGGCATAAGCAGTGTTAGTGGGCGGGGTATATTCATAGAGAAGTCCAGAATTTCTCAACTAGGGGGTAAGAGAAAGCATTTTTTGTTTGCATCCAGTAGTTTTGTGCTCTTTCATCTCTCTCCTCTTCCCCTGTCGCTTTCTGCAGGTACTTCTGCCTCCACAGCTGTGGTGTCTGGATTTGTAATGGTATGTCTCCTGCTGCTCCTATGATCCTGCTCAATGCCTGCTGTTATATTTAAAATTATTCTTACTTCTAGTCTTATTGATAATACTATTATTACTATCTATCCATCCACCCATCCATCCATCTCTTATCTGTACCACTTATCCTTAAGGGTAATGGGGGGTTTGGAGCTTATCCTAGCTGACATTGGAGGAGAGGCGGGGTACACCCTGGACAGATCGCTAGTCCATTGCAGGGCCAACGTAAATAGATAAACTACGATTCACACTCACATTCACACCTATGGGCAATTTAGCATCACCAATTTACCTAACCTGCATGTCTCTGGACTGTGGGACGAAGCCAGAGTATCTAGAGAGGAACCATGTTGGCACAGAAAGACCATGCAAACTCCAAGCCCCAGGCAAACTGGGACTCGAACCCAGAACCTGGCTGTGAGGAGACAGTGCTAACCACTTGGAAGCTTCATTGCTCCCATCTTAGTGAGATATTAGAACGTTGTGCCATTACTAAAAATTGTGTAAGAAAAATGAAGAGTCATTTAATGAGGCAGGTTGTAAATAAACCATTAGTTTAGTTAGATTATCTAAATTATAACCTAGCCAACACTAGATTTTTAAGATTAGTACTGATGGTGATATGAAAATGATCAGTCTCAATATTGTACCTTAATGCCTCATGTGCAGAAACACAGGGAGCACTGGAGCTGCTGCAGCAGCTCAGTTAACATGCTCCTCACATTATGCCTCCTGTGCAGACATGGTGCAATATGTAACAAACTTTAATTTAAAATGAAATGAAACAACCCAAAATTCACAATATTTACTTACTGTGTCTGTACTACACCTAGATTTCAATATTGGTGTAGCAGATAAGGCATGTGTCATTCCCACATATAGACCAAGGGTGCTTTTATCCTTCACTGTCAAGAGCGGTGCATATTCCTACCCATACTTAAGGATCCAATATCACATGCCTCTTTGTAACCAGTCTAACAACATCTTCAGGCTCCAGTACAGAGCACCTTTCATTAGCCACAAAAATCAGATTTCACCAACATGGTTCATTGTTTTCACCAAAGTACAGCAGAGTCAATACCCTACATGATACATAGGTAGGGATCCCCATCATATCTGATGACACACTACTTTCCAATCATCCCCTCATGACTGAGGTGTGCTTGACAATGCAGATATTCAGTGTCTGTTTTGTCCTGTTTTGCCAAGAAATCTCTCCTGGTTTTGCAGAGGCAATCTAGGAGACTGATGTTTTTACTCACACTTAAAAGATGAAAGCATAAAAGGAAAATACTTTGGTCTCACCCAACCACCTAATAACAAAGCTAAGGTGTGTGTGGCCAAAAATACATCTCCCTTTTATTTGGAAAATCAGTGCCCTTTGCAAGTGAATTAGCCTGCCATTTAACAGCTGCACCAATTCCATCACCCAGGCCTTTTCCATGTCCTGCCTCCAGAAAGTTCCATGTGATCCTCTGAAATCCCATCTGAAAGGGGGCTTTGCTCAAGAGAGACAGAAAAAAAGCTAGCCTATTGCTGATAACATGCAGTGTGGTTGCTGTTATCAGTTCTTTGAGGTAGGGGAGCATGATGTCGTTTAGATAAGCCGAGATTGGATCACGATGCATTGATGAGCTAATGGAGTGGCTGAAAATCATGGTGGTTTTGGTGTGAGACAGACCTGTATAGAGAGTAGCATGTTGGTGGGAATCACCAAAATGGACTTCTTGGGTCTCAAACCCATACTTAAACATAATTTCCTGCTGTATCTTAAGGGTTCTTAGAGCAGAATATTTAAGTGTTATAGATTTGTTTTCCTTTTTAAGTTGGTCTGAAACATCATCCAGCAGAGTCTGTAGAGTTCCTGGGATGTTTTTTCTTCACTATGAAGTAATTTTCTCTTTTGTCCCATTTTTGTTTTTCCTCAACTTCTCTTCAGCATTATTTGTCTATTCAAACCACCAGATTTGCTCTCCTGCTTTAAAGGCAGAGATTTTCTTTATCTTTACAGTCAGGACATTCCCTGTAACATGCACTCTTGTGTTGCACTTGTGCATGTCACTGACTCAGTTAGGTTACTGACTTTGGTACTTTTAATCACTTTGTGATAAAACAGTCTGATTGCCCCAAACTGAAGATTTGCAACTTAAAGAGGCAGGTGTCTCTGCCTTTGATTCAACAAAGTGTGTATGTATGTGTGAAACTGTAACTAGTGTTCTAATTCATTCAACCAGGAAGTGCTTTTGTCAGCTTTTTTTCTTCCTAATGTCATTTAACTTTTGTCATCATTTGCCCTCTTCAACTTAGGTGATAATCCAAACTCCCTTTTAACAATGCTGACCAGTCAGCATTTCTTCAAATTTTCATCTGCCACAACTTGGGAGGTCACTTGGCGATCTTCAGCACTGTGCATGTTGTGATATTTCTTTGTTGTTTGCCTCATCTGTTGTGTAATTTTGAGCTTTGGTGAATTTTCTCCACTTCTGGTCACATATTTTCTTGTATTTCTCCACCTTCCTCAGGGCATGCCATGCTTTACTTTGGTTACGTACAGATATTGGTAGATCTTTGCCCTTGTCTTTACAAACTGGTACAGGCAGGTGAGCCTTTTCAGATGGCTCAGTGGAGTTGCAGTTGTTGCACAAGATGTACTCTGGATCAACCTACATTTCTTCTGGTGATTGTGGTGCTGTTGTTCCAGCCATAAAAACTGTCTTTGCTCTCCCTGACAGTTCTGACACAGATTTAACACATGGTTCCTTTTTTTGTATCCTTCACTGCCTTTTTATGATATTGGTATTTAAGTGGAACAGATTTATTCTGTTCTCTGTATGCTTTGGGGTAGGTGTTGCATTTAGGTGTTTATTTTTACTTTCCTACCACTGAAATATAAATTAGTTAATTAATGTGTTATTTGTTTCATACACAGTGGCAGTGGCCTGACACATATTGGACTTGAAGAAGTTCCAAAATATAAAGTCCCCCTTTACTTTTATGAAATCAATAATTGTTTTGAACTCAGAACTGATTATGAATCAAATTGTGACACCAAAAATAAGAATCAAATTGACAAGTGAAACCAAAGATTCAAACCTCTAGCCATTATGTTATGATCACATACATCGATACTTATTTAGGATGCAGTGTCTTGGTTGGCCACATGTGTTTTTATAGTTGATCAAAAACTATAAAACAGGCAGATTGCCATTAACTTAACTTAGCGTATGCATGCTTCACAGAGGATGAAATCTGTCAATTTTGGACATCTGGGACATCAAACCTGCTATAAAATGGTGCGAGGACTAGAAAGAACTGTATTAGTATCCAAATCATGTAGTGGGATATAACTGATGCTGCCACCAGCAATGCTTTATAGCCTTTACTTTGTATTAACCACCGTAAAAATTGTAAATCATAGTCATCCCTATTGTCCAAGAGGCCTCCTGGAAGCTTTCCAGGCATGTCCAACTGGTAGGAGACCCCAGTGCAGATCCAGTACATGCTGGAGGGACTATACACTGTATCTCATCTGGCCTAGGAACGCCTGATAATGTATTGTTTGGGAACGCCGCTTTTGGGTATCCCCCCTGGAGCAGCATGCTGCCACTGTGAGCTGACAGCAGGTTAAGTGGTAAAAAAAATGGATGGATGGATGACTGGATAGATACATGGATCATCCCTAATTTCCTCTAGATCATCACGGTTGTTTAAAAAAAGACAATCTCAGAGATGTGGCAAAATTTCAACCCAACTTTAACTTTTAAAGTAAAGAAGACCATGCCCACCTAGACACACACAAACACGCACACAGCAGTATATGGTGGGTAAGTTGATAGAGACCTTGGTTTTTATTTCTCATTTTCTTTTGCTCGCAGATGTCTATCAGGCAAAGTGTGTATGTATACTGTGATGCCTCCTCAGCTAAATTAGATGCTGATAAAACATGTTTCGTCACTGCCTCTCATTCTAACTACCCACAGTTTGGATAAGTAAATACTATTTTAAGCAATGCCCTCCGTACAGCTCCGTGGGACACTGGTAGCAGAGTAGTAGGTGTTGAAAAATGTGTTCTGTGGAAAACAACAATCCTCAGTGTTGCAGGACTGCAAGAAAAGCAAGTACACTGAAGTGTGCAGCATTCTGACAAGATTTGTGATATATTTCATATAACAGGGATTTTTTTCTTTGTGATATCTTCAAATTGGTGAAAGGTCAAAAGTAAATCTCTTATCATTTGACCGCTTATTTTTGTGATCCTTTTAGTTAAGAAAAGATAATATTAATATTTGGCTGTCTCTTAATGAAAGATCCAATGTCATTAAATGCTGGTTATATTCCTCAAAGTCAAGATTGACCTTGAAGATGAAAAGAAAATTTGATCTGATGAAAGTGCTGGCTGAAAAGGCAGGGCATCAGCAAAGATTCATCCTGAAAGGAACATAAATATCTGTACCAAATTTCATGGAAATCCATCTGATAATTTTTGAGACATTTCAGCCTTGACCAAAGTGTTGGTCTGACTGACATTACCATCCATAGAGCCAGACCACACCGCTGGCAAGGCACAATGCGATTTCAAAGCTCATAACATTTCAAACCAAGGCCGTTACCTATGAAAATACGGTACATAAAATGTCAAAAGTCTTCAAAAGAGCACAATACAATTTTAATGGCCTTGTCTAGGTGACATACTCAGTGCAGCAAAATGGGGGGAAAAAGAAAACAGGAAATACAACAACAGAAGCCCATGTGTTTGTGTGTGGGAGAGAGACGGGCACAAACATGGCAGAAATAAAGAAAGAGTGTGATGCGTGTGTGGAGGAGAGCTGTCATAAAGCTGCACTGATACAGTAACAGAGAGCACAGTGATGCTTCTAACACCTGGATGCAAAATGGGCCTGATCTTATGAATTATTATAGTCACATAACGGATCATGACACTGTAAGAGACAGCAATGTATTACAAAGGCTTACAGTGACTCTTATCTTTATGCATATTTTTTAATACATAAGTATGGGATGTGTATGTTTCCAGGGTTTGAATATAGCTGTAGTTATTGTTACAAGTGAACCATCTACATATATTAATTTCATATTTAGAACCATTTGATAAATGCAAACAACATGGAGTGCTAGCTGAGGGAAACATATTATTAAAATGTCATTTTTGAAAATAATTTGGCGCTGACTGCTGTTGTCCCCATCAAGTCTAAATAACAGTGATACACCCACTGTGTTGACCAGCTACTCAGTGCTGCCATCTTTCTAAGTTGATGGTGTGCCCTATATCATCTATATTGCCACAGTCTCTGTCTGTCTACCCTCAGAGAGCGGAGGCAAGGAAGACATAAAAGCTCCAGCATGTTTGAAACATAATGATGGTGACTAATGATAGTGGGTGGAAGGGCGCAAATGGAATGCACCCTAAATCCTTAGAGTGATGAATGGCTTTATCATGCAAGAGCAGCATATTTCAGAGGTGCCAATGGGAGTTAGTGTGCACAGCCTTACCAGTCCAGAGGAAGGTGTTTTAAACCTTTTTGTGTATCAATAACTAAACTCATATTGTTGCAAGTGCTAAGCAACAATGAATGGCACCAAAGTTTATTGGCAATTCCAAATGTAACAGTATAGTATATATAGTATATCACAAATTAATATGTTATTATGTGTTTATCTATCCATCCATATCTACACTGCTTATTATTGAGGGTTGATGAGGAGCTGGAGCCAATCCCAGCTGACATTGGGCGAGAGGCGAGGTACATCTCGGACAGATCGCTGCTCAGTCACATGGTCTCAATTGTTTAACCTCTACAAAAAAAAAAGTGTAAAAATGGCAATTCACCATTTCACACAGCTGTATATTGCAGATCCTTTCTTGGCTGGGACAAAGAGCAGAGAATCCAGGGATTTACGTGCCAGCGTGAAAGCAAACAAGCATCTTTCTTCAAAATGTTGAACTATTCCTTTAAGGTTTTCCAGTTCTCAATTTCATATCTGTCTGACGGAACAGACGCAGTTCAGTTTTAATCAGTGAGCTGTCTATGCTGTCTGCTCAACAGCTTGCACTTTTTTATGCTTTAAATGCGTAACTGTGACCCAAAGTGGCAGAATGCGTCAGTGTAGACGCTGATGGAGGACTGCAGCTGCTGCTGAGGATGTGCTGCTGTCGTCTGTTTCATCCATGTAGAAGTCTTATCAGAGCTGTTCTGTTATCAACTGCTGCAAAAACAGACGTTGGAAAAATGGAAGGTAAAAGCCAAAAGGCTCTGAAACCCTGATGTTTCGACTGCATCTGTGCGGCATGCTGACAAAGAACCAACTAGGGACTTGTGAGCTTGGTGCTACATTTTTTGGCCAAAATTCCACTTCAATAGTATCACATGTTGCTGATTTTTTTTTTTTTTTTTTTTTAACCAAAGGACACATTTCATTTAATCACTATATAATTTAAATTTCAGTTGCCATCACAGTAGTGGTGGTGGTGCTTGAGAGTGCAGCTGCTGGTGCCAAAGCCTTTTGATAATGCTTTCAATTTTGTGTGATAAATCCATTACAAAATACTGGGTCAACCAACCCTGCACCATGTAACAACAAAATTCCACATTTGGGTTAAATGCTTAACATCAATTATCTGTCTGTGTCTGTGAAGCCAATCTATGTATCAAAGAACTGTGTTTGTGCAGTGCTTGGTAAAGTGAATGTAGGAAACACACAGTGTCAGATTTGAGAAGACAGCTGGTCATGAATGACCTCTGCGGTTTTGTAAGGCCATCATCGATGTGAGCCAGGAATAACTTTAAAAAGAAAAGTTTTTACATGGGGCATGTCAGACACTCCTGCCGTCTTTCCACTGAGCCATATTTCAGGTTTTGTATATCCAGGAGCATCACAACAGCCGCAACTGAATCACTTGACGGTTTCACAGAGTAGGAATTTATTGTCTCATCTTCTGTTTACAAGCCCGGTCCCACACGGACCTATAAAACCACACTGCAGCTAGTACAGGTCAAAGTCAGCAATTTTGTAAGTAAAATAGAGGTCGAGAAACTGTCAAGTTTTCTGCCAACCTACAGCTTTCCTGTTAGTCTCTGCTCCCAAGTCATAAAAACAAAAGTTTACTCTGCTCAGCTGGTGAGGCCAACCACTGATATTACATGATGTACAGTACAGCATATCACAATGTCCAAAATGTGTAGAAGTATTACAGTGCTTGTGAGCATATCTGCCACTAGTAATTCACATGACACATGCCCTCAATTCATGCATTCCTGAAGGTTAGGCCAGGCATTCATTTAGGCAAATCAATATCCTTTTATTTGGTATAGTGCTCTTAAATGCCGAGTGTTGCCTTGTGGGGAAAATATCAATGAGTCTCTCCCAATAATGTTTCACAGTGCTCCAGTTTGATCCCTGAAAATATTTATCAGAGGGAAACATTTCACTACACAAGCGTAACAAATTGATGTGTCAAAAGAGAATGCATCACCAGGGCAGGCTTTTAATATAATTATTAACTTTTGACTTGCCCTCATTTTTCAAAGGGCTACGATTGAGAGACAGAGCCAGTGGTGGTTTTCCTTAACTTTGTCCGGTAACTGGTATGGGCTGTGGGATGCCTGGGTGGACGGTGTTTTTATTTGAGTAAAAATGGCATCTGTTGAGCTTGGAAAGTACACAGTATTAAATGTCAGCATTTTAAAATGGCCATGACATTTCCTGCTATACTCGAGCATCTAGAATTTCTCTGACATGTATACATATAGAATCACTTGTCTTTAGTGTCTGCTGACTCTTGAGCAAGGAGACAACTCTCAGGTAAAATCAGTCAAAATGTTTCTCTTTTTTTTTCCAGACACCAGCAAAAAATACAATTACTCGTCTCTATTTGTGACCAAAAAATTGAATCACAGAAATTTTTAAATGAACTATATGTATGGTGTGGTATGGTTTCTATTTTTTTGGTTTCTATTTTTTCTATGGTTTCTGAAACAAACAATGTGATACTTCTTTTTTCACCTCAAACTGGCAGTTTATTAAATCCCTCCCCATGACTGTGATTGTCTAATTATAATTTTGCAATCCTATATAGACCAAACCACACACCCTTATCACACCATCTAGCATTTAAACTGACCGATATTTTGCACTCAGTGTTTGTAAGCTGTTCGGTGTGCGATGCCTGAATAACTAATATTACCCACCCCCACCCTCCAGTGGATTCTGCCTGGTAGCTCAATCAGAAAGCCAAGGTGTGTAACGCTTTTAGATAACAGGGAGACATTAGCTGGACACCTAATGTGGGTTGTTCTGTAAAGTCTGACAGTGATAGGCTGGGTGATAACAATAATCTTACATGCATGTGTCACCCTGTGATAAATGACTCTAACTCAGAATGTGCACAGCATCCACAAGCATGGCGTCTTAACCACCTTGCGGTTTCCACAGGAAATGTTTGTAGACACATTTGTTTGTGGCTTGAAATTTTGCGTGTTTCACGATCATGAAATCATATTTGTTGTTCATTTAGATGTTCATGGTATTTGTCATTTCTAGCTCTCTCTGTGATCAGTGGGTATACATGTAAAAATGCCTGATCTCAGATTTTTTGTCTGAGAATGTCATGATGGCCAAATAATGATTTTATTTGCAGCTCAGCAAATTGGTAATGACTGCTGGTCAACATAGTATTACTGTGATCAAACTTCAAATTTCATTCAATTTGTCTGACAAGTTTGACAACAGAAACTATGCTGTGAATTCTATGCATAAAAACACAGAGATGGTGATCAGACAAAGCAGGAGACTGAATGGAGGTTTAACTGACCATTTCCCTTATTCTCCCTCTCTAACTAAAAACAAACAGTGTATAATGTACAGTCAAAAGAACAAAAAATAGGTATCCTAAGTAATTAATTTTAAGTCAACTGCCAATAAATAAAGACATTTCTATATGTTCCAAGAGAATTTCCCACTTAAGAGACACGTACTGCTAAGACAAAAACAAACCTGGCACCCAAAGATAATGGAGTGGGGAAAAGAGGCGTGACACAGACCTGGTGGACACACACACACAGGCTAGAATGGCAGGGGATCATCAGCCATGAGGTAACCAGAACGAGGCGCAGCAGGAGCCTCTGTGCGTTGGCCACAAAGAAGTCTTGGTTTCAGTGTGATGCAAGGAAGAAGAAAGGCAAGTGAGGCAAGCGAGGAAGTGCATTCCTCAAATGGAAAACATCATCACTGCAGTATTTTGGAATTAAATGTTGTAAATTTAACATTTATTTATTTCTTTTCTGTCATTTATCTTGGCTACTCAAGCTGAGATTCCCTCCATTTCCCAGAATAACTTCTTGAACTCCCATCAATCCCCCTGACTGGTTGCATTCAGCTGTTTTATATATGTATTTATATATGGAGAGAGGGAGAGGAGGAGAGAAACAAGATGGCCAGAGTGACAGTAATGGTATGAGAGGGAGAGTTTCCAGTCCACAAAAAAAAAAAAAAAAACAGTGAGGGAGGAAAAAAAAGGCTCAGCATGTCTTCCAGCTGCAGAGCAGTCGGGTCTGTTGGGGCTACTGTCAGAGCAGAAATTGGTATGTCTGCCTCCTTTGTGATGGATGTTTCCTTGTATGACTGCTGAACGTCAGTGCAATATGATGGCTCCAGACAGAAGCTTTGCCTCTTTGATTCTGAGGCTGACACCAAACCCTTATGTTAAATTCATGTTTCACATAGATGAAAAAAAAAGGTCTTTTAGCAAAGGATTGTATCTACATTGGAAATGTATCAATTAGTGACAAGTGGTAACTTAAAAGGGGCGTACACTGGAATAATCCTTTGCCTATAAAATCATTTTTGAATGTAACTGAGTTCTATAAATTATACATAAAACAACACTAGTAGTAGTTCTGATGCAAATTAAAATGTCATTAAAAAAATCGTGACTCCAGAGTAATGACCAGCCTTATCTCTTCACTATTTTAAACACTATTTTTTTTAGACACTGTACATTTTCAATGAAAAACTGGGAACATTAGCTTCTGTATCCTACAATATGTATTAAAGCAAGTTCATAATAAGTACCTATTAATTCACACTCAGGACATTTTGTAGATGATCTTCAGTGGCATCAGTATTCACCATGCAGACATTTGGTGGTAATTACATAGTCTCAGTGATTAACTGACCATAAGTGCAAGAGGGAGAGCTGCAGGGAGAAGGCTAAACGAACAAAGCTTCTGCTCATTCTTTAGATACCAGAGCAGATTTCCATTTGAATATAACATGAGTCTCAGCCACACTCTCAGCGTTCTCTAATAAGATACTCATGAGGTGGCAAATAAGAGTGTGGAGGTTGAGATGGCGGATGGGCATATAACACATTATTTTGTGAGTTTGAGTACCATTATAGACCTGCAATTAACGTTTGCATATCTGCCATGGTCGAGACATGGCTCTAGGGATGTCATTGTCAATTTGTCAGTTCACCACTTAAGTGCAGACTGAAATATCTTAACAACTATTTGAGGGTTTGCCATGAAATCTGTTACAGATATTCAGAAATTCAAAATTTGGCACAGATATCCATAGCGCCCAGATAGTCTATCCTGCCACCTTGTACCATCATCAGGTCAAAATTATAATGTGTCCAATACTTTAGTCTATGACTAAATAACTGCAAAACAAATGGCACTGCTATCAGCCTAAGCTGTACCTTGTGTTTTAGAAAATTACCCAATGTTAGCATGCTAATATGCCAAGCATTTGACCTGCATGTCATTGTGAGCATGTTAGCATAGTAACACTAGCATTTAGCTCAACTGTGCCACAGTATGGTATGGCACAGGCTTCAAAAGGGTTGTACTTATTCTCTTATTAATCATCTCTTATTAATCAGTTGTGCTTGTACCTTGGTGGATTGCTATTATAATGGCAGATTGCCTGTTTCTTCTGCCAGCTGATCTAACCTTGCCTGTGCTGCTGCTGCCCTATTTCGGAACATACGAATCAGCATCACGTCTTCTCCTTAAGTTCTGTAATGCGTCTTGAGGAGGCTGGGGAAGGGCAACTAACAGGTGAGGGTTATGGGGACAGGCAGTGGCAGGGGAATGGGAGTGGTACTGAAGGAGCAGCAGAGACTGGAGGCTTGAAGCAGGTTAGTGGCATGGCAGGGTAATAGCAGCGAGGACAGGCAGCGGTAGCCAAGCAAACACCAGAGAGCATGTGGAACAATCTAGTGACGAGTGGTTGGAGAGGGTTCTTATACTGAGCTTGACAACTAATAGGAAGCAGGTGAGCCAGGACTGGAAACTGTGCCACGCCTCCGCAACAACACACACACACACACACACACGCAGTGGGAGGAGACATTGCACAAAACAGACAAGAGAACAAAAGGGCCCTTGCCCCAGTTGAGTGTTTCAGTAACCTAACTCTAACCATACCTTCATCAATCTGCTGTAAGCACAGTCTTTAAATGTAAGAGCCTAACATTAATCAAGGAATAGTGCTCGTCTTTCTGAGCTGCCATTGTATATATTATGGGGTTTTGCAGAATCATCCCAACTGTCTGACATTCCAGTTTATAAATGTATCCCACAGGAGTGTTTTATGCTGTCTGTCCCAATGCAGTAATAAGCTAGTAATGCACCAACCATACAGACATTAGCTGTAGCTAATGTGGTATGTGACATACCTGTGACTCTTACTGACCTCAAAAATTACCAGGGGTCTCTCTGTTTTCCTCGTCTCTTTGCATGCATTAAATTGAGTTATAATGCATCCAGGTAAGTGATTTTCTTTGCCTCAGTTCACATTGTCTGGAGCAAATTCTCATGATTCACTTCATCTTAAGTGTAAGGTCAACAGAGCTAAGATTTTGTTCGTTAGAGTTAGAAATTCCTTATTTCATTTGCCGTTATGGACCTTGAAACTATGAAATTTCCTTTGCAATTTAACAATTAATTCTCTTTAGTCTCTCATGTACACTAATATGTGGGTACCTAATGCACCCACAAAAGAATCAGACAATGCCAAGCTGTTTTTTCCCCAGGTAAATTATCAGAAAGTAGTCACGGCAGCATAAGAAATTGCTTGTGCATAAATGTACTGTAAGGAAAGCTTTAGCTGTACATCTACATAACAATGCCATCATTCAAACCTGGGTCCATCAGTGCCAGTGTGAGTGGCTGTGTCAGGGACTGTGTCTTCATTAAGTGTCCCTGTTTAGCAGCTCTGGCCGTCTGTTATTCACCAGCATGCTGCAAAACATTTCCATTGGAGATGCTATGAAAGGATGTTGGCTGATTGGCTGAAGTGACAGTAATGCGCACAAATACTTCAGCACACACACACACACACACAAGTGTTTGGTACACATACAAACACACACACACATTCAGGTTGCTAGGTGACAGTAATGGCATGTAATGAAAAGATATGTATGGTTGGAGTGGGGACTGGTTGTCACCTGTGTGACTGTGAGCCTGTCAGCTCTCTAAACAGATGAGTTGTGTTGACGTGTTGCTGTTGGCAGGAGAGTAGAGGGGGTAAGGAGGGATAACTGCTGCATTGTTGAGAAGGCCATCAGTCTCTGAGGGGGTGTTGGTTTGTCCATAGAGAAAAAGTAGGTCTGCAATATGTCCATGTGTTCAAAAATCAATGAGGCCGTTAGACAGGCAGAAGTGGTGATCATACTTCACCAGCTTCTATAACCTGGGATAGAATACATTTTGGTAAATGATTGGAATGCAACCATACTGCATTTTTGAGGATTGCAATCGTCACTAGTCATTATTTTGGCAATATGTTGACCTGTCTGGGAAGCATGCCATCCCCATGCTGCACAGACGCTGTAGAAAGGCATGGTTGGGTGTACAGAGCTCAGGACTTTGTCACCGACAGCAGGGTTCATGTCCTGTCTACTGGGTGCGGTTAGATTTATTCTAAGGCAAGACTACATTATATTTTTGTCTTTAAAGTGACTGACTGCATCAGATCAAGCGATTATTTAATTATTAATTGTTGCTGTCAGCAAGCAAACATGGAACAACACGTTGGACCCTGACCAATCATCACCTCTTATGACCTGCATGACATAAAGACATCTTTAAGAACTTCCAGTCAGGGTGTTTCTGTCCACCTACACCGATCAGCCACAACATTAAAACCACTTACAGATGAAGTGAATAACATTGATCATCTTGTTACAATACAATGTTCTGCCAGGAAACCTTGGGCCCTGGGATTCATCTAGCCAACCTTTGGCAAATACCATGCACTAAACATTGTTGCAGTGCAAGCACACTCCCCCATG